>NW_026057577.1:92786484-92863467 GCF_023721935.1 Panthera uncia
AGACCCTCCTTTCATTTTTAAAGATAGTTTTGCTGGATATGGAATTCTTGGTTACTAGTTCAGCACTCTATGTCATTGAAGGATCTTCTGGCCTCTCCTGTTTCTCAAGACTAGTCAGCTATTAATCTTACTGGTACCCCTCACGTGTAATGAGTTTTTCTCTTTTCTTTTTTTCTTTTTTGTTTTGATTCAACACTTCCATATGTCACTGGGTGCTCAACACAACAAGTACCCTAATCAACATCACCTGTTTAACTCATCCCCCCACCCACCTCCCTTCTGGTAACTGTGATGAGTAGTTTTTCCCTTGCTGCTAAAATTTTTCTCTTTGTCTTTCAGCATTTTTACTATGATGTGTTCTTAGTGTGGGTCTTTAATTGCACTTCTTTGATGTGTAATGCTTTTCACCAAATATGGTTAAGTTTTAAGCCAATATTGCTTTAAGTGTTTTTTTCTGATCCTGTCTCACTTCCTTTTCTGGTATTCTTCTACCAGGTACTCCATGATATTTTGGTGTATTTACTGGTGACCTACAGTTCTCTGAGACTCTGTTCACTTTTCTTCATTCTTTTTTCTCCCTGTGCCTCAACATCTCATTTTCATTTACTGTACTTTCCAACTACAGAATTTCTATTTGTTTCCATTTTTAATAATTTCCATCTCTTTATTTAAATTCTCTATTTGATGACACATTGTTATCATACCTTACTTCACTTACCTCACTAATTTTAACAATATTGAGTCTTCCAATTCATAAACATGATATATATCTATTTATTTAGGCCTCATTTAATTTCTCTCAACGATGTTTTAGAGTTTTCACCCAGTCCGAGAATTTTATACATTTTCAACTTTGTTAGATATTGTTGTTTTCCAAAAATGTTTTACTGGTTTGGATTCCACTAGCAGTGTATAGGAGTATTAGCTATTTTACTTCATCACAAATACATGCTTTCATCAAACTTTTTAACTATCTCCAGCTAATAGGTATGATATGATTATTGCACTATAGCTTTAATTTGCATTTCCCTTAGTCCATGAAAGGATGAACATTTTTTCATGTTGATTATAAACCGTGATTTCTTTTTCTATAAATTGTTTACTCATATCTTTGGCACACTTTTTTTTTTACTAGGTTGTTCTTCTCTTATTGATTCATAGAAATTGTTTATATAACTGGATATTGATTCTCTTTAAGTTACATGTATTGGGTCTTACCCTTTCTCTAGCTTGTCTTTTTACTTTGTTTACTGTGTACTTTGAGCTGCAGAAATTTTTATTTTTAATATGGGCAGAATTTATCAACCTTTGGGTTTATAGTTTGGGCTTTTCATGCCTTAAAAAGAAATCCTTCCTCGGGTGCCTGGGTGGCTCAGTCAATTAAGCTGTTAGTGGAGAGCCTGTTTAGGGATTCGGTCTCCCCCTCTCTCGGCCTCTGTCCTGCTCGCCCTCTCTCTCAAAAATAAACATTAAAAAAAAAAATCCTTCCTGTCCTTATATCATAGTCCCCTGCCTTTCAGACTAAGAGTCACCAACTTAGATTTGATTTTTTATATACTGTGAAGTAATAATTCAAAACTTTAAATAGATATAACCAAATGTCCAGCATCCTTTATTTAATAGTCTGCCTCTTCCTGTACTATTTCAATGTTTAAGTGGGGAGGAAGGTTTTATAATTTTTTATTTATTTGCCCATCTTCCTCTTTAATTAACAACTTAGAGGACAGATAGACCATTCTATTTGCCATTGTATCCTGGTCTTAGTATATAGTAGTTACTTATTAATATTCATCAGACAGTAAGTAGGAATAGGTGACAGGACAAAAAGTGTAGCACATACAAAGCATGTCACAGAACAGAAAAAACTGCCAAAAGAAAAGGTTGCAAGGGTACACAAAGTCTAACCATAAGAAGGAACTTATTTATATAATGAGAAACCAGTAAGAATTTTAAGCAGAGAAATTCTGTAAATTTTAAAGTCTGACAAAAGCAAGTATTAAGACAACATACAGCAACATATAATCTGCTGGGAGAGGGAAAACAGGCTATTCTAACATTTAAGAGAGGAACTTGGTAATATCTTGTAAAGCTGAAGTGATGTACCATCTACAGCCCAGCAATTCTACTCCCAGTATTTACCTTCAAGATACTCATACACATGCATGAGGAAATAGGTATTTGAATGTTTACTGGAGTATTTTTTATAAACTTTAAAATTGGACTAAAAAAAATAAAATAAATAAAATAAAATTGGAAACAACCTAGTGTATATTAACAGAAAAATGAATACATAATGGCACAATAATATACTGTAATACCATTCAGTAATTAAATTAGAACTATACGTATCACCATGGATAAATCTCAAAAACAATGTGGACCAAAACCAGCAAGTTCCTGCATACTAATTTTCTATAGAGTTAACAGTACTAGGTTTTGTTTATAAGTACATAGAAATATGCGACCAGAACACAATCATGCATGAAAATAACATGAAATTTAGGACAGTGGTTACTATGGCACAAGAAGAACAGAATCAGAGCAGCAACAGGCCATTAATGTTTAATTTAAAAATATACAGATATGAAGCAAATAGGGCAAGGTATTCAGATTTGACAAAGATGGGTGTATGAGTGTCCATTACATTATTTTCCCTGGTTCTCTACTGAAGAAAATATTACTTTGGTGGCAGTATGGAAAATGGATTGGAGTGGGGGAAATGCAAGAAGGAAACAAAGAGGACAATAAGATCTGAAATCCAGTGAGAAATGACAAGCAGTAACAATGAGGATAAAAATGAAGGGGACTGAGAAGAATGAAACAGAGATATTTAGAAAATAAAATCAACATGATTAGGTGACAGATCAGATATAAGAAGTAAGAACAAAGGGGACATTTTGAGTTCACAGTCATTCTTCCTCAAAATAGGGAAGTAGGTGGAAAGGGTTTCAGGAGATAGTTCCTGTTTAGGACCTATTGAGATTGAAGGGCCTGTTCAATATCCCAGTGAAAGATCCAACAGGAAGCAATACAGCAAAGTGATCAGCAGCATAGGCTCTGTTATCAGGTGTCCTAGTTCAAATCCAGATTCAACCACTTAAATACATCACTAATTAACTATTCCAGACCTCAGTTTCCAAGTCTGTAAAAAGGGATGGGGAAGTGTTAATAAAAAACAGCTATTCCCATGGAACTTTTGTGAGATGAAATTAGATGCCTGTCAAATGCTACGTGAAGTCTTTGGCAGACTACTGCTTCAATAAATGCCTACGGCTATCATTTGTGGCTTTCCTTCTCATATATAGCACATACTTCTATTCTGTGCATCACTTAGGACTCTTTGCACTTACTTGATGCATATGTAAAAAATTCAAGATCGATAACAGTACACCTTATTTAAACTTGCTGAACAATTTCACTAAAGTCAGCATCATTTTCCAACTCAAGAACATACCTTTTATCACATGAAAGTTTATCAAGTGGGAGATTTAGACTCAAATCCCGTGGAATTCTACTAAATATATACATTCAACCACTATCTAGTAGAAAATACATAAGTAATATGCCATGCACTTGGAAGTGATAATAAAAAAGGTGGAGACAGTCCTAACCCAAATTAGAGTCAAAATATGTTTTGCTAACAAATGATTACAATGCAGTGTAATAACGCTAAAAAAAGGGGGGAATTACAGGTTGCTATAGAACACATAAAAGGAATTCTCCCAGAATTTAAGAAGGTCATCTTAAAGGATGGGGTATCTGATGTGAAAGATAAAGTAGGAGTCAGCAGAGTAAGGCAGAAAAGTGAAAGTTTGATTCAAAAGAAATAGTGTTCTAGGCAGAGGAAACATTTTGCCCAAAGGCCTAGAATTTACAGAGAACACAGACTGTTGACGAAGCTGAAAAAAGTTTAGTACACATAAAGTATATAGTACAAGTATGGAGGACTGAGGCATGAAACTGGTGACATACATAGAAAAGAGACTGGGAAGAACTTTGTAAGTCACATTCCATACGATCCAATTAAATGAGCTAATGCTTAAGAGGGTCTAGGACAGCTCCTAATACAAAATAAGTACCCACTAAATATTACTTTAGTGCAATCTAACTCTTAACACTTTCCCCTTTTTTGCCACAATTTGGAATGTGACAATATACTCACCAAAAAAAAAAAAAAATTTTCCATCTGGTCTTCCTTGGTTGGTTGCCAGAAAACTAGTATGTAGAGAACTTACAAATGTGTTAGGTGGTCTGTTTCATTTGTGAAATGGGAACAATAACACCAACTTTGAAAAAAACAAACAAAACAATACCAACTCTGCAGGATTACTGTTAAGGACTAGAGGAGTGTGAAGAGATCCTAAAAAGAGTGCCAGGGCACATATTAAAGACTCTCCAAAACCTCCTCAAACTTCCTATTAAGGCAGATTGGCAGACAAGCCAGAGAAAAAGAAAGCAGAAAGCTCTGGTTTCCCTTTAGGGTTATGCAGTAGGAATGCCTTAAAAATAAGATTGCTGTCGGACTAAACACTTTTTGGTAAGGAAAGATGCATACACCAAAAATGTTAAATTACAATGACCAGTCTGATGATGTGTTTATTTTTTCCTAACATGTAAGCTCTTTCAAAAAAGAAAAGTTGACCTTCCATAATTCACTTTTTTCATATTACCTTGTATTAAAGGATATATAAATATATCTGTCTTTTCCTGTGACTGTTTGTTTGTTGATATCTAGAATTCTCACATATATATAAAATATACATATATATTTTAATACAACAAATAAAAATTGGGGGGAAAAACTCCTAAATCCCATTGCTCTAAACAACTAATCTCATCTTACATATTTCTTTCCAAGTATTTTAAACACAATTAATTTGAAGGCTTTTCTACTCCATATTACACTATTCTGATTTAAGATCCAGACCAAACAAATACTGGGTTAGCAATGTTTGAAGAGTATTTGTATTCATTTTTGTGAAAGCAAAACGGCAAACTCTCTGGGTACATTTAAAATAAGACAATTTATCATAATTTGATATACTCTCAACCTTCAAGTAACACATCTGGGATTTTAAAAGAGGCACCCTGTATAAATTTCATACCATGTAATTTTTGTCTGATTCTAATTTGTTTTACTATCCAACTAAAACATTTATTTCTAGTTACTCCTTTTTCTCCCTAATGGTCTCATTCAATAGCAGCTAGATTCTAAGAAATTTTTACTGAAATTAATCCTAATTGGCAAGAAAATATCACAATATATGTGACTAAGGAAGCATCAAGCTACATCACTTTCTTAAAAAGCAAGTTAAACAAACCTGAAATAAACTAAAGGGTAATATTAACAAAATCAAACAAAAAGTTCCCATTATACAACTACTGTGAACAGAAAACCATAAATGTACTGAAGGTTAAGCCAAATTTCCCAGGGGATAAGAAGCTTAGTTCTATATAAAAAGCTTACTCTAAATATTTCAAATACGAAATCCTTCAACATTACTAATAAAAACTATAAATCCAAAGGAGGTAAGACTATCCTTAGGACTTCTCTTGCAGACAAGGTTTGGAAAGAGTTACTATTACAGAAGAAGAAAACGTCATAGATTTTACTCAGTGTCACAAGTACTACTAAATATCTGGTTAGGGTTCACATAAATGCCCTCAATAATCCCTCATTATGCCTTAGGATCAATTCATCTAAATTTGCTGAAGCTAAAACTTCAATTATCATACTATGAGTGTGATTTAACTGTGGCCTCTCAAAGACATGTCTAGCTCTCCTGGTCCTCATCACTTACGTAAAAATGCTGAGCAATGAGCAAAAAATATACTGGAAACCACATAAAGAAGTAAGTGTCCAAAAAATCCCAGAACTACAAAAAGAATAAATCTTTTGTTTCAAATCTTGAAATAAATATAATAGGGCAAAATCCATTAAAGTATTTTAAATAATCTTAACTGTTTAATGACTAGACATAAAAATAATATTCACTAACTCTCCCAACCTTTGAAGAAAATGGTAAATCTAGGCATAAAACAAGCAAATTAATCTCACAGTGTTTTCAATACCAATTAATCAATCAATTTCAATTCATCAATTAAATTTCTTACGTAGAAATTACCCAAATATATCATTCAGCTTAAAGCTATTGTATGTGAGCATCTTTATTCATTTTCAGTAACATTTTTTTAAAAAATCTCTAGTAAAAACCTACCTTTGAGGTTCTTTGAAGTTGATCACCAACATATGTTTTACGAAACTGATCCAAGAACCACAGAATTGCAAGCTCTATTTTCTCATTAGAACACTGAGGTAATCCGGTATCCATTAAAGATATAAGCTGAAAAACTCTTTTCATGAAGGAGAAAAAAAGGCTTCAGTAAAAATTCTTGGAGAAACAACATTAAAACATTTATTGTCAATGCAATGTAATATATAATCACTGTAAAAAATGGAAAAATACAAAAGCTTATAAAGAAGATAATTTAAAACCATGTGAAATTCTACTTCTAAGATATACTACAATTTGGTCTAATTGCTTCTAGTCGTTTTCCTAAAACACATACCTACATATATATGCATAGAAAGCTATAAGGACATACACTTATTATTTTACTAAAACTTTATATAGAATGCATATAACATACACATATAAATATATAATATGTATATATAGATATAAATAAACACCTATAGATATATATGCATGCATACATACAAATTAATATCTATATCCATATAAAATTTTAGTAAAGGAAAAATGATATTGAATGTGTAGTTTTGTATTTTACCTTTTTATTAAACCTTATGTTTTTATATAATTATGTATTTGGGAGTCACATGACTCAAATATTAAAACAATCAAGAGATACACCAATCAAGTTATATCACTTTTTCAATGAATAATAAAAATTTTACCTGAAATAACTTACAAGATGATCATAATAAAATCAAGTATTTTTTTTAAGTTGGCTCCATGCCCAGCATAGAGCTCACTTTGGGACCTGAACTCACAACCCTGAGATCAAGACCTGAACTGAGATCAAGAGTCGGATGCTCAACTGTCACCCAGGCGCCCTAAAACCAAATATTTTTAATACAAGTATGCAACTATTATTACCAGATAATCATAAATGAACTAAAGGTTAAGTTAAATTTCCTAGAGAAAAAGTTTAACTCAATATAATGAAAAGCTTAGTCTAGAATTTTCAAAAGAGAAATCCTTCTATTATCTATTTTCATTAAAAATTTCTAGGGGCGCCTGGGTGGCTCAGTCAGTTGAGCGTCCAACTTCGGCTCAGGTCATGATCTCGCAGTCCGTGAGTTCAAGCCCCACGTCGGGCTCTGTGCTGACAGCTCGGAGCCTGGAGCCTGCTTCGGATTCTGTGTCTCCCTCTCTCTCTGCCCCTAACCCACTCGCATTCTGTCTCTGTCTCTCTCTCAAAAAAAATAAACATTAAAAAACTTAAAAAAAAATTTCCAGTGGACGGCTGCTAAGCGCCTAGTATTAAGAAAATCTGTTTAATAATCTTTCCAAGAGCTAAGAGTACAGTTGTTGAGGAACAGCACCTTTGTCTCCTTTTTCTAACTGCACAAAGGCAGTGGTGCCTAGCCAACCCACACACTTCTTTCCATACATGCGCACAGGAACACTGTTAATAGTTTATGTGTCCTTCCGGAGATTTTTTTAACTGTATATACAGGCAAATATGACTAAATATTCTCCTCTCAACTCTTTTAAACATATGGAACATACACTATACTTATGGTTCCAAACCTAGCTTGTTCCATTTAACAACTGATCTTAAGATCTTTCCATGTCAGACATCAAGAGTTTCCTCATTCTCTCTTGCAGCTGTTTAACATTTCATTGTAGAAATATACCATAATATTTTCAAACATTCCCCTACACATGGGCACTGAAGTTAAGAATTTTTTGCTGTTGCAAAATTGCTGCAATTAGCCATCTTATACAATCATTTCACACATGTACAGCTACAATATATGCTTCTAACAGTGAAACAACTAGTTTAAAGAATATAAACTTTTATAACGTTGATGATTATTAGCATATTGCTCTCCACAGAAACTGAAACAATTTATCTATCATCAGTCTAGGAGAGTATCTGTATACACTCATATAAGATAATTCGGATGATATGAAAATTTAAAATTTATTAATATCTGAAAAATGCATCTCAGTACAGTTTTATTTTGTATTTCTGTCATGTACATGAGGTTAAAATGTTTCCGTTTTTAAGCCGTATATATGTCCTTTCCTGTGACATGTTTGTTCATATCCTTTGCCAATTCTTTCTATTGGGCTCTCTTTGCTGATTTCTAGAAATTCTTATACACACACACACACACACACACACACACACAGATACACACACACACACATTAGAAAACTGAGTCCTTTGCCTATGCAATGTGATTAATGCCATACAGAAGCTTTTGTTAGGTTTTTATTATGCAAAATTTTTTATCAGCTTTTTCTTTTATGATTTTACATAATAAAAAGGTCTTCTTCCTGAATATGAGGTATTTTTATGTTTCTTTTTTTTTCTTTTTTTACATTTACCTCTCTGATACATTTGAACTTATCTTGAACACATCTTGTGAGATATGGATCAACATTATTTTTTCCCAGATGGCTACCCAGGTGTTTCAACACCATTTCTGTCTTGTATAGTCTATCTTTTGCTCACCATTTCAATTATATCCCTTATCATATAGACTAGGTTCATGTATGCATTCAGATTACTTTACTGGACCTTTTATTCTGTTCTAGCACCTAACTAAATATATCTTGATCAATTATTTTTTTCATATTATTTAACTTTTCCAAAACATTATTTTTAATAGATGTACTATGTCAAAATCTAACCATCTCATTTTGAATATAAATTCCTATTTCAGGGAAATATAACTACTTCCAAAGAATTCTACAAAGTGTCTAAGTTATAGCATATGAAGTTCTTTTAAAAAGTTAGTACTGGGGCACCTAGGTGGCTCAGTCATTTAAGCATCTGACTTTGATCTCACGGTTCATAGGTTCAAGGCCCATGTCAGGCTCCACGCTGCCAGCACTGAGCCTGCTTGGGATTCTCTCTCTCCCACTCTCTCTCAGCCCCTCCCCCTCCAAATTAAATATATAAACTTAAACAAATTAAAAAGTTGGTACTTCTTGCCAAAGTGTTATGAAATAATATGATGAAAACCATTTTATGGTTATTATTTCCTATATTTATATTATTTAAAAGTAACTTTCACCTACCAAATATTTTTAATACCATTAAAATTTATGAAGGCAAAGTTACTGAAGATTACATTTAAGAATTAGGTTACTATAACCGGTTGTTTGGTTTTTTTTCCCTAAGAAGATGTATTTGTTCTGTAATTTTTAGAGAAGTGACAAAGCTTTTAGTCTGGGTATTTTTTAATTAGCAGATTGTTGGAGTAATTTTTAAATAAATAGATATATTCAGCAAACTGTGTCTAGATCCAGGTGAGTTTTCAAGTGACTTAGGCATATCTTGTTTTTGAATTCTTTATTGAGTGGGACCTCCCTTTTCCTACTCTAGCTCTCTGTTGGTTCTATGTACTTTCTCTTGTTTACTTTTATTTCCTTTTTATAGCATACATTCCAAAATCCCAGGAAGATGTGAAACCAAAAGACAGTTTGTTGGGATGTCTTTACAACTCATATTAAGCTGGTGATTTGCATTTGCCTAAAAGGCAATGGCATCCCAGCAGGAAAGCAGGAAAGAGTTCCCAGCAGGGTACAGGATCCATTTGTCAAAGAAGTTTTGGTAGTTGTACCAGAAGTACAGTTGCAAAAGCCTAAGGTCCAAATAACCACGGCTTACACAATATGGATATTTATTTCTCACTCAAGCAAATATCCAAGGCAGTCCTCCAGGACTAGTTAGCCCTCCACAGTGCATCAGGGATTCAGGTTCCTCACATCTTGTTGTTACATTTGCCTCCATTCACACAATCACTTTGTGGCCTAAGATGGCTTCTTTAGCTCCACCCCACAGGTCCACACATCTGGCACACACCACATTCACTTACATCTGACTGCCTAGAACACAATCACTTAACCATACCTAGCTGCAAGAGAGTCTAGTAAATCTGGTCTTTATTCAGGTGGCCACATACCCACCGTAAGAATCAGGTATTCTATTACTGCAGAAGAAGGGAAGAAGAAATGCTGGACAGCTAGTAACCTCTGCCACGGTGCCCTTCAAAGATCTGTGGCTACCTCTAAAAGTGCTTAAGAATAAAACTTGCATTATATATATAATATTCACTTCCAGTTTCACTTTATTGTCCTACACATACTGTTTCCTTTATGTCAAATTATTTCTGGTAAAGAGCATGGGGGGAATAAAAAGACAAGTATATCATTAAATAATTTCAATCCAAGTATAAAGCACAGCATTTCAAATTCAAAGAGATGAATTTTGGATAATCAGTTGTTTATATTCCCCTAGATATCCAAATAAATAAGTATTCATTTAGTCAACAAATATCTGAGGGCCTACTACGCGGCAGGTGTGTATCAGGAGTTCAGAATATAAGTAAACAAGACATATATATTCTCAGTCCTCCAGAAACCTATCGTCTATGCAGGGAAAGACATAAAATAAGGAATTAAAGAATGACAAGTACTATCATAAACAGTATAAAAAAATTGGGGAAGATTCTTAACATTCTAGGATGGAAAACGGCAAAGAAAGAATGTGTGGAGAGAAAGGAGAAAACATGTGTAACTATCCAGAGAGGGCAGAAAAGGCATGGCTCAGTTCAGAGCTAAGGAAAGTTCGATATGGCTACAAAGCAGTCAGATGAAGCTAATGAGACAGGCAGGAGCCAGATTATGAACCTGATGAGCCATGTTGATTTTAACCCCAGTAGCAATGGCAAGTACTTTGCTCAGAGTTTGAGCAAAGCACCGACCTAATCAGATCTGTACTTCAGATTCAGGAAGCCAGAGAGGAAGCAAGGTGTCCACTTAAAACTGTAGCATGAATCCAGGTGAAAGATGATAGGAACTACAACAGCAGGGGCTAGAAACAACTGGACTAAAAGGCATAACTAGAAGGTAGAGCTGACAGTATCTGAAAATGAAGACTACATGGATGCTGGTGAGAGAGAAAAAAGGAAAAGTTAAGAATAACTTCCAGGATTCAGACTTAGGCAATCGAGCGGATGGCAAGGAGACACGCGAAGAGGTCAGGGCTGGGAGTGGATAGAAGAGAGAAGTTTAATGTTAGCCACTGAATTGAAGACAAATGTGAAACAGAACGTGCAAGTGAAACAGTTCAACAGGTATCTGGAAGTTAGAAGATAACAATGACTACAACACAGAATCACTGAGCAATGCTGAGCGCTCAGCTGAGGTGAAAACTGGCATTCTGATTGACAAATGGTACCTGTATAGAGGTATGCAATTCTTTTGTTATCACTTAACGGGTTAGAGAAAACTCTGAATTCCTTCAGGGTTAAGGTTTTGCCAGGCAGTTGAGGTAAAAATACAACGGTGAACAAAGCAGATAAAGCTTATTCCTTTCCTTACACTAGTGGAATGAGCAAATAAACATAAGGGGTAATAAAGACTAGGAAGAAACTAAACTAGGATAGGGTGTTATTATAGACCGGGAAATCAGAGGAAGAGACAGCTGCATATAGACCTACTTGACTGAAGTGAAGGAGTACCCTATAAACATCTGGAAGAAAGCATTCCTAGCAGAGAAGTGCAGAGGCCCTAAAGTGAGAACATATTGGTAATACTCAAATAGCAAGGAGGCCCTTGTGGTTGGGCTGAATGAGAAAGAGGAGGAAATGAAGTCAGAGAAGTAGTACAAGAGGCTCTGAGCCCTGGCAAGGACTCTGGAATCTGTCATGTGTGTGACAGGAAGCCACTGGAAGCTTATGAACAGAGTAGAGCACCACGATCTAATGGGAAAGAAGTTGAAGTCATCCATACGACAGCAGAGTCTGAGAGAGAGAACAAGACTCCGAGCTAGCTGCCAGAGGTTTCATGAGTAATGAGGGATGACTTGGAGAAGAACAGGCCAGAGAAGTGAGGAGAGACGGGGGGGGGGGGGGGGGGGGGTAACTGAGAAGAATAAGCCTAAAAGCAGCAGTCGCTCTATTAGCACGAGCAAACTGAGAAGACACAGGATGAATAAAACACAGTCTCTGGGTAATCACTCAAGAGGGTTACGTTCTGCTAATGAGGAATGAAACGGAAATGACTATAAAATTATCTTTATTTAATTAGAATTGCATGGCCTGAGCACAAATATATTTATTTGCCAAGTTAAAGTAGCATATTTAAATATGTTAAAGTAACATGTTTTAATTATAATTATCACAATATTGGGAGCTTTTGTGAATATTAACCTTTTCCTGATAAAATAGCATATAGGTTTCCGGCAGAAGCTTCACGGTCTTCTAATTTGGTATTGCTCCCCCAGGAGTTAAAAAGGTATCATGTAACAATACACAGAAGGCAACAGTATCACAGTTCTAGTTACTTGGAACTTCTTCATATGAAATTGATATTTTAAAATTCTACATATAACCACATTCTTATTTAATTTAAAATCTCAACACTTCAAAACAGATATTTATATTTTTTCTATGCCCCACCTTGATCTTGAATCTGCTTAGCCCTGTTTATATATACACCAACCTCACCACTACCTCTCACCCCATCCCTGGCCTCAACCACTTGTCTTTTGGCTCCAGTAAGATTCACACACTTCCTGCAGTTGTAAATCTTTACCCGGGGAAGAGGTAAGGCCTAGGACAGCTCCAGCCCCTACCTCCCACCCCAACAGGACCAACAGAAGCTCTGGCTTCCCCAGCGATACCTCAAAGAGGCCAGGGAACACAACTATGAAGTATGAAAAGGTTAAGCACCCCGGGAGTAGACACTAACTAGTAAGAAACGGGACACAGAAATAAGCAGACAGAAAAATGCCTTGCCCTTAGACCCCCATCCTGCCACCACCATGAACTGTTTTGAAACACATTGGTCCATGTGGTCTCTGGGAAAAACTCCTGTAACAGCAAGCAACAAGGTCTGTAATGTACCATCTTACACACTTGATTCTCATTATTCATGGTAGTTATGTTCTCAAAAGGCATTATGAAAACTGTATTAGTCAATACTGAACCACTGTGCTCCCAGAGGAAATACAGGGTTAGGTTCCCGAGGAACACTGGTTACAATGTTTTCATTAACCAATCTAACAAATAACCTTGTTTTATGTGTGTTTCTCTTTAAAGACATCTTATTTATTAATATGTATTGTTGATCATTAACATTGAACTCACAGCTAATAGCACAACTTGGACCTGAATGAGGCTTACTTAATATACGTATCTTTTCTGTAAGGTACTTTACAGCTTTTTTGTTGTGCTTAGGAACATCAGACAGCACTTCAGCACTACAATGGGGACCACTGTAAATAGTAAAACCACCAACAAAAAGCACAAAAACGTGAGAAATATGGCACTAAACAGACAATGTAAAGGACACTTATTTACAGTATTAGAGTATGAAATAAGAAGGCAAAGCTGGGAAAATGGGTATCAGGCAACTCAAATTTCCACGCACATACATATCCAAAAATGACTGCAGTAGCACCAGAAGTGTTGGTTTTGGGGTTACAAATAAACTTTAGCAAGTACACAAATTTGCAAAACTGGAATCTGTGGATGAGGATTATTGACTGTATTTGTTTTCTCCTATTCTCTCAATTTTTCTTTTCCTTCATTTTTCCTTCCTTGAAAATGCACCTTTCTCCCCACTCTTCAATAAAACCTTAGACCATAATCTTCACCTAATGCTTTGTTTTCTAGGGAACGGCTAAAACGCAAATCAAATATTAAAGTTAAATATATTTGTTGCTTAAAGAAAAAATTAAAATTTTCTACTTGGCAAATATACACCTGCTTTTGTTTATTTCCTTGGCAAATATACCTGCTTTTCATTTCCTGTTATATATTTCTCAGGAAAATAATGCCAGTGGGTACTTCTCTGCTTGATGATGAAAACTTTTAAAAAATCAAACTATAGCAAAAAGTATACTTACTTTCCACTTTATTAAACATGTAATGTTATATTAAAAGACAGCACGGAGGCAAATTATTCACTTTGTTTAAAATTAACCAAAGCATTTTAAGAATGCCCCAATTCATATTTTAAAGTTATTCTATATTGGAAATAATGAATCTTAGAAAAGCTGAAAATATTTGTGTTCCATTCAGACTCCAGTTTCACTGCAAAGGGGTAGTTTAAAGGTAGAAAAGAATATGGAATGAAGAGAAATTTTCTATTCAAAATGGCAACAAATTTATTAAACACTTAGGAATGTATTTAAGATTAGTAAGGAAGGAGAGTGCCACAACCAGGTATAGTAATTTTAAGAACTTTGCCACTGGGTGGTGGCAAAACTGGGGTGACATACATCTGGGCAAAAAGCAATGGATAGTCAATTGTCCAATAGAAGCTTTGTTTATGATTGTTGACAAGATTTTTCACCTCATGACCGCAGCCTTAGTAAGAAGCAATGAATTACTTGCCTTATATTTCTATTTTACACTGAGGAAAACAGACTTCCAAGATCAGTGGAAAAGAATGAAAAGCCTAGAAAAAGACCTAAAATTTTCATGTAAAGATATAAGCAGCATTTCAAATGTGTGAAGGATGAGGTTCACATTAATTGGTTAACACTATGTAAACTCTGGAGAAAGTATATAAGACAAATGTCAAATATATTAAGAATTAAATATAAAAAACTGAAACCATAAAAAAACTAGGAAAAAACATAGGTGAGTATTTTTATTATCCAGGTGTGGAACAACTTTTCTAAGCATGAACAATGGAGAAAATATGAAGGGTGGGGCGCCTGGGTGGCTCAGTCGGTTAAGCGGCCGACTTCGGCTCAGGTCATGATCTTGCGGTCTGTGAGTTCGAGCCCCGCATCGGGCTCTGTGCTGACAGCTCAGAGCCTGGAGCCTGTTTCAATTCTGTGTCTCCCTCTCTCTGACCCTCCCCCGTTCATGCTCTGTCTCTCTCTGTGTCAAAAATAAATAAATGTTAAAAAAATTGAAAAAAAAAAAAAAAGAAAATATGAAGGGAAAATTTCATAGATCTGAACATATAAATATTTAAATCCAGTAAGAAAGAAATTTCTAAAACAAATTAAAAACATGGAGAAAACATTTTCAAAATAAATAGCAAAATATTAAGATCTTTGATATATACTGAGTTCTTATAAACAAATTAGGAAAGATAATCACAAAAGAAAACTAGCTAAATGGTACAATCTATACGTATTTAAAAATCACAGAGAAAATACAATTGGGAAAAGTAGGAATGGAAAAGAATGTTTGACATCACTTGTAACCAAAGCAATACAAAATTAACACAAGATATTTGCTGTTATCTGGGAAAGATAATCCTATTATCTAGGGTTCAACTGTAGAAAATATGGTTAACTCTCAAAGCCTTTGAGTTCAGAGAATAAACTAGTATTGAAACTCTTTAACATGCTGTAGACCATTCCACCAACTCTACAGCCTTTAGGAATTAACTCTAATGAAATTATTTTGATCTAAAAGAATATTCACCTCAAAGCAGTTTACACTGAAGAAAAATTGGGAAACAACCTAAAATTCCCAAGACCAGGGTATGTTTAAATTAAGGAACAGCTTAGAATATTTAATGTCTAGGTAAAATCACAATATTATGCTTGATTTTTTAAAAAGAGAAGTGTTTGTGGGGCGGGGGTGGAGCAGATGGCGTTTGGTAATATAGCACTTACCATTTGCCAGACATTGTTCTCAGCATCTTAAAAATATTAACTCATTTAATCCTTATAATAGCCCAAAATGAATTAGGTATTTTTGTCCCCATTTTAGTTTACAAAACAGTATTCTAGTATAATTTTTGTTTAAAAAATGTTGGAAAAGACACATGAAATGTACATATACCCTCAAGCATTAATTTAAAAAATTCAAAGGTCTTTAGCAAAATGACAGTAATAGTTACCTTCAAATTAATCTATGACTTTTCTTTTTATTTGAAATATTTAAGTGTCCAATAAAAACACATACGACTTTGTTATAAAGAAAGATTTTATTAAAAAGTAAATTAAAATAAATAGAAAACCAACTCACGTGTATTATTCACATGTAGGAATTTTCCTCAGTGTTAAGGCAAGTAATTCATTGCTTCTTATTAAGGCTATAGTCATGAGGTGGAAAATCTAGTCAACAATCACAAACAAAGCTTGTATTGGGTAACTGACTATCCACTGCTTTTTGACCACACGTATATCACCCCAATTTTGCCACCACCCAATACACACCAATTTAGCAAGCTTTGTCAGATCCTAAGAAATAAAAAGCAACTTAAACCTTCATTTAGACGCAAGTCTAAACACTATTTAGACGCAAGTTTAAAGTATATGTGACTATAACACTTATTAGAGATTTGACTTCTACAAATCACTTAACCTCTAACCTCTATTAGTTTTCACACCAGTAAAAAAGAAAATAATACCTTCCTCAAATGGCCAAGTATAAAATGTTTTATCTTATAATTCCAGTTCAATAATAACTAAATTTCTTAACTACTTAGTAAATTTCTGTAAGTTTTATGGCCATCACTTACCGACAGGATAATTCTCCATCCATAGCATCATGTTCATCTGTACTGGTATAGGTTAACCTTCCCCCAACAACTGTCCCAACTAAGTATACCAGCCATGCAAGACGTCCTAAAACATAACAGGAAAGAGAAATGTTTAGGAGGTATTGATAGAAACAATGTTTATATTGCAGAAAATTCTGAAATTGGCAAAGTGATCTATTCTTCCAAACAAATGATAAACTACTGTGAACTCAGTCCTTGACAGAGAGTGGAGTAAGTTTTAAGTTTATCAAGGCAGCATAACAGTAAAAATTACAGATTTTACAGAGTTAAAGTTATGTTCAAAATCCCAGCTCAAACAATTTGTTATGTGATCTTGCGTAAGTTACTTACCCCTTTACACATTAGGGTTTTCATTTGAAAAATGGAGAAAATAATGTCTACCATGAAGACTTACAATTAAAATTAAATTGAACTAACAAAACACCTAAAGTAATGTGTAGAACCAGGGCTGTAAGTAAGTACTAATATAATCCACAGACCAACATCTTTTCTGGTCACTGACCAAACATGGTCAATGTTGATAATATCAGCCTGATCATTTTTAGTACTGTCCCTGTTTGAACCTAATAGATGGTAATAAATTTATCGCCTTTGTATTTTGTGCATAACTTTTTAAAATACAAGACTGTTGTATTTTATGCATAATTTTTTAAAATCCAAGATTGTCACCATTCAAATCACATAGTCTGACAACAAAATTAACTTCACGGGCAATACTAGCAAGGGCTTAACTAACTATAACAGTGGCATGCATGGCATCTACAGTTTTCACAAAATTGAGTAATTCAGAAATGGAGGTACTTATTGAATGATTTTTATTTAAGGCATATATCATTTTACAACTTAGAAGCACTGATCCATGTATCAGATTCTCCAAAATTCTCAAGACCTTTATGAACAATTAACAACATACCAGTTATCTTGCTAAAAAGAAATTTTGTGCTATTCTTAGGGACTGATTCTTCAAAGTTGACCAGGTTATTGCATAATACCAAAATCAAATATGTTCCTGTATTGAGAAACAAATCAATTATGTTCCTGTATTGAGAAACCTTCTCAAGTGAACTAAAGTTCAAGGGTATTAACTTGAATAGTCTTATGGATGTCTTTGCCTGTTGGAAGACTTAGGAAGGATAAATTCATGTAGAAAAAGAGCACATTCTTTCTATATTTCTGTGAATACTAGCCATCATTACTCTATAACTGATCAATTCCCTCTAACTTCAAGAGAGACATCAGCCTATTGAGGTGACAAACTTCCTGTAAGTTAGAAATATAGCCTGGCAAATATCCACATTCCCTATTGTATTATAAAACGACAATGAATAAATCAGAATAGACCCAATTATGCAGGCTGGGACATAAACAATGTGAAACAGATTCAATAGGAGACAAAAACACTAATTTGATCAAGTAATTCATAAAACAGACTCAAGCCTCAAGATACACATAATTAATTTTTAAAAAGTAACAGAACAAAAAGCCCATCTAGGAAGCTGAAGGTACTAAGAAAGTTGCCTATGTACTCAAAATTGTTTTATGATTAACATAAAAGTCTATTAGTAACACATGCTATCCCCTGATGACCCTACTTCTGTGGGTCCTCTCAAGTGATCTCTCTTCCACACTTCTTGTATCTCAGGCCTACAACATGGAGGTGTTCTTGATGTTCCTGATGTCTATTTCCAAAATATTCTCCCTCCATCAAAAGCACTCAGCTGACATCTTATGTCATCAAACTATATTACCAAATATCCTTTCTGGCTGCAATGATCTACTCTCCCTCAGGTTATTTTCCCTTACTTTTTGAAGGTGTTCATTCCTGGCTTGCTGTCACTCTTTCCAACAAGACTTCTATTATAATCAGTAGTGGCTTCAACATATACAAAGATGAATCTTCCAACACTAACAATCCTTCATTCTACTGGGAATCTCCAACAGATGAACCTATCACTTTCTTTAACAACTTTACTGAAATATATAATTCACATACCATACAATTCATCCACTTATAAAAGTCATTGTTTTTAAGTAAATTCACAGGGTTGTACAACTACCACCACAACCTATTTTAGAACATTTCATCTCTCACCAAAGAAATTCCACTCCATACCCCTCAATTCACCCCCATCCCTAAGCAACTACTAATCTACTTTATGTCTCCTCAGATTTTTCCCATTCTGAACATTTCATGTCAACAAATCATATAACATGTAGCTTTTGTAACTGTCTTTTTCACTTAGCATAATGTGTTCAAAGATCATCCATGTTGTAGTTTGTATTGGTACTTCATTTTTTATAGCCAAACAACATTCCATTGTTTGAACTTATGGTTGCCGGTGGGGTGGGGTGGGGGGTGTTGAAGGACAAGCAAGATGGGTGAATGGGAGGGGGAAATAGAAGCTTCCAGTTATGAAATGAATAAGTCATGGAAACAAAAGGCACAACATAGGGATTACAGTCAATGATACTACCATAGTATTGTATGGTGACAGATGGTAACTACACTTGTGGTAAGGATACCATAATGTATAGAAAAGGTGAATCACTATGTTGTATACCTGGAACTAATATAACACTGTGTATCAACCATATTTTTAAAAAATTCCATTGTTGGACATAGCACATTTTATTCATCTATACATCAGCTGATGGGCATTTGGACTGTTTCTACCTTTTGACTTTAAAAATAATGCTGCTATTTATAGAAACAGCCCAGTGTCTTGTCCATGATATAGATAGATAGATAGATAGATATAGAGATATCTATATATATAGATAGATCTGTATATATATCATACACACACACACACACACACACACACACACACACACACAATGGAATATTACTCAGCCATAAAAAATGAAATGTTGGCATCTGCAGGGACATGAATGGAGCTACAGAGTATTATGCTAAGTAAAATATAAGTCAGTCAAATACCACGATTTCACTCATGTGGGATTTAAGAAACAAATGAACAAAAGGGGGGAAAAAAGACAGGCAAACCAAGAAACAGACTCAACTATAGAGAACTGGTATTTACTAGAGCAGAGGTGGGTGGGCGGTGGGTGAAATAGGTGATGGGATTAAGGAATACACTTGTTGTGATGAGCACCGGATGTTGTATGTAAATGTGGAAACACTATATTGTATACCTGAAACTAAAATTACACTGTATATCATCTAACTAGAGTTTAAATACTTAAAAAAATAATGCTGCTTTGAATATTTGTGCACATCCTTTATGTGGATAATTTCTCTTGGGTATACCTAGAAATGGAATTACTGAGTCACATGATACATATATTTTTAACATTTTAAGGAATGGCCAAACTGCTTTCTAAACCCGCATTACCACCAGCAATATATGAAGGTCCAAATCCTATCAACACTTGTTATTATCTTTTTGATTATACCCATCCTAGTGAGTGTGAAATGGTATCTTGTAATTTTAATATATCCTTTCCTGATGACTAATGATGTTGACCATCCTCACATCTGCTTACCAGCCACTTGCATGTCTTCTTTGGAGAAAGGTCTGTTTAAATCCTTTGCTCATTTTTAAATTGAGCTGTTTATCTTTTTTTATTATTGAGCTGTAAGGGTTCTTTATATATTATAGATACAAGTCCCTCATCAGATATGAAATTTGCAAATATTTCCTCCCATTCTCTGGGTTGTGTTTTCACTTTCTTGATGGTATCCTTTGAAACATTCTGAGATTTTTAATTCTGATGTCAAAATTTTGAATTTTTCTTTTGTTACTTCAGCTTTTGGTGTCACATTTAAGAAACCACTGCCCAACCCAAAGTCATGAAGATTTACTCCTATGTTTTCTTCTGAGTTTCATAGTTTTAACTCTTACATTTAGGCCTATGATTTATTTTTACTTAATTCTTGTATATGGTGGGAGATATTAGTCTTATTCTTTGCATGTAGTATCCAATTGTCCCAGCACCATTTGTCAAATAAACTATTCTTTTGTCATTGAATTGAATTTGCCACTCTTGTCAAAGAGCAATTCATTATACATTGAAGGATTTATACCTGGACTCTCAACTATATTTCACTATTCTAGTGTCTATCTTTATGCCAATTCCACACTGTATTGACTACATTTCCTTTTTAATAAATTTTGAAATCAAGATGTGTAAGTCCTTATACTTCACTCTTTTTCAAGCTAATTTTGAATATTCTGGGTCTTCTGGATTCCCTTATGAATTTAAGGATCAGCATGTCAATTCTTGCACTGAGGCCAGCTGGGATTTTAACAAAGATTGTGCTGAATCTATAGGTCAATTTGGGGAGTACTGCCATCTTACCAATATCAAGTCTTGTGATCCATGACCACAGGTGTCTTTCCACATAGTCAGATCTTTAATTTCTTTCAACAATGCTTTATAGTGGTTGGTATGTAAGTCTAACCCTTTTTTTAAACTTATGCCTATGTAATTTGTTCTTTTTTGATGCTATTTTACCTGAACTTATCTTCATTTTTGATTAATTGGTAATATATAGACATGTTATTGACTTTTGTTTACTGATCTTATATCCTGCAACTTTGCTAATCTCTTATTAGTTATACTAGTTTTTTGGGATCTGCCATTTATTCAGTCTCTTACAAACTTCATGTCTTCTCTACCCTGCTTACTTAGCTTCAGTTCTATGCTCAATCGTTAATAATCTATGCCTTATACCACTTCAACTCCTCTCTTGCTCTGACACACTCATCTTACAAACCCATGACTGTTTAAATCCAATTCCCTACCTAGTCTTTGCCTATACTTACACAGCTTAATATAACTAGAGAAAGATACAACCATGTTGACCAGCCTCACTTTGAAGTCACCTTCTCAGTAAGGCCTTCCGTAGCCACGCTATCAACTTTTAATACCTACTGTAAGTAGCACACCTTCCAGACAACCATCATCAATTCCTTCTCTCCATGTATGCACAAGCCATCAAAAAGTGGAGTTTATTCTTCCAATTCTTTATAAGTGTATGCTGGATTGTGACTGCTTTGACCAAAAGAAAATGGTGGAAGTGACATTATTCCAGTGCTGGGATTAGTCTTTACAAGAACCAACAGCTTCTTCCAGTCTCTTAGGGAATGTTCACACTGGGGAAGCCAATCACCATGTAAAAAGACCACATACCCTGAGAACATCATACTGTTAAGAGGCCCAAGCTAGCAATGCAGAGAGAAAAATGCCAGTGAGAGACTATTCACCAAACATTCCAGCCCAGATACCAGACTTGTGAGTAAAGAATCATTCAGGTGACTACAATGCCAGCTGTCATCTGATTACAATGCCTGAAAGATCCCAAATGAGAATCATCCAGCTAAGACTTATGAATACCAGAGAACCCTGAGAGATAATAACAAAATGACCATTATTTGATAAACTACTAAGTTTTGGTAAGTGATAACCAGAACATAATCTGCCAACATTTCATATCTTCTTCTCTGCTTCATTGGTTTTATTTTTAGTACTTCTCACTTTCTAATATATCTTAGGTATTCGTCTTGCTTTGTTACCTGTCTATTCCAACAGAATATCAACTGCATGATAACTGTGATTTTTTTTTAATTTTTATTTATTTATTTTTTTGTCTATTGCACTTACAGAGCCTAAAGCAGTGCTGACACGTTGTAAGTTACCAACAGACATGGGTTACTGAATTAAGAAATCATTACATAATAAAAAAAAAAAGAAAAAGAAATCATTACATAGAAAAGATATCATGAAACAGGCAAGAACAAGTTAACATTTTATTATCAATTTAGTAAACATTAAAATGTAGAGTCCTTACTAAAAATGAATGTTAATGGTAATTATATTTTTATTGCTTAAACAAGACAAAAGCAATTTCTTCTCAAAGCATACTCAATCCAAGATGTAATAAAGTCTATCTTCTTCATTTGCATATTCTCTTATCTAAAAATTTGTCAACTTGGTAAAGTTTATTTGTAACTCCAAAAATACTTGTGACCATTCATGTGTAAGTGGACAACAACAAAATCTAAGCTGCCCAATGTGTACATTCCAAGCTTAGGTAAAACAAAGCAACACTCTGCTTTCTTGTTTCATCTTTCATACTATAAACAAGTAAGTATTCTTTCATGGTCTTTTTGGTGCCCAATATTTTTATACTCAAATTTGTGCTTTCTGTTGGTGATTTTACTATTTAAAATACTGCCCAAGAATAGTGAAGTGCCACATGGTGGTCCTATGTGAAAAAAGTCTGTTAATGTGCCTCATAGAGAAAATATATGTGTTAGATAAGCTTCATTCAGGCATGAGCGCTATGGCTATGAGTACAATGTTAATGAATCAACAATATACATTAAACAAGGTGTTTTAAAACAGGAGGAACACATATAAAACAAGGTTATATGTTCATCAGCCGACGAAAATGTTGTGACCAGGGGCTGCAGGAACCTAACCCCGTATCTACCCACCCTAGAAACAATAGTTTAATATTTGCTAATTCAGTGTTAACAGCAATGTTATAGATCATAAATTCCAAATAAGGAGATTTGACTATATTTCTCAGAATCTTACAGAGGTCATTATTAATAGATTATGCTGCAACTGTGCATAGGACATACGCATTTTGAGTAATGGATGTGAATCTGAAACACTGCAAGCATAATTTTTGGTGAGTACAGTGCAATAATTTACCTACCCAATGGGAGTCATTATTTAAAAACTATCCTACTGCAAATTTTTTCAAAATGAAAAATATTATTTAAGTATAAATAATAACCTTCTTTATATGTTTTATCAATTTAGATATTCAGAGACTGGTTTTTCATTTATTTATTCATTTTTATTTATTTGTTTTTTATTTGAGAGACAGAGCACGAACAGGAGAGAGGCAGAGTGGGGCTCAGTGCAGAGTCTGACACAGGACTCAATCTTACGACCCTGGGATCATGATCTGAGCCGAAATCAAGAGTCAGACACTCAACCGACTGAGCCACCCAGGCACCCCACAGATACTTGGTTTTTTGTTTTTTGTTTTTCTTTTTTTAAATGTTTATTCATTTTCTGAGAGAGAGAGAAAGAGAGTATGAGTGGGGGTGGGGCAGAGAGAGGGAGACACAATCTGAAGTAGGCTCCAGGCTCTAAGCTGTCAGCGCAGAGCCCAATGTGGGGCTCAAACCCACAAACCACAAGATCATGACCTGAGCCGAAGTCGGAGGCTCAACCGACTGAGCCACCCAGGTGTCCCTAGATACTGGTTTTTCTTAAAGCAAGCTTGACTATTACTAAAAATAATAGCAAACATTTACATGGTATTTTCCATGCACTAGGCAATATTTTAAACATTATCTATTACCTATATTTATATCCATTTAATGTCACAAATATTCCTATTAAGTACTGCGGAGCTATGATTCCCATATAGACAATGGAGTTCCAAGAGTTCATTCTCATACCATTAGGAGATACTACTTCCTCTCAAGATCGATGAAAGGGAATACTCAAACACCACCGTTGACAATTAGGTGGACCACAATGATCCAATAATATCTTACGAGCCAAGAATCTCTCGAGTTTTTATTTAACACATTTTAATTCCTAATCCTGAGTTTTTTCTGTCTCCAAATTTTAATCACAGATGAGACTGTATCTGCTTTTGGGATCATGTCTAGGGTCTTTCATACTTCCTTTGATTCCCAAACTGCCCACAATAAAACCAAGTATATGTGACACATGAAATAAGTATGTGTTGAATAGTTAAACTTAAAATAAGCAAACTTATTTTGGGGGCTTATCACTAATGTAAACTCAGAAACATCTGCTTATTAGCTCTTGATAAAAACAAGCCTACTTGAAAATAGTCAAAGAATTCCTCATGCATGTAATTTTTATATCTCTTTGTTGAAATATCAACATTAAAAAATGAAGGCAGTACATTTTAGGCTACCAAGAGCACAGGCTGAGTTAAAATCCTGCCTCTACTATCAATAAGGTAGTTACTTAATTTCACTTGGATTTAATGCCCTCATCTATAAATATGAGGGTGATACTTACACCTGGCTCTCAGGCTTGTGACAAACACTAAATAATATTTTTCATAAAAAGTGGTCATAATAATATTCACTATAAATGCTCAGTACATACTGGCTGTTATTACTATTATTATGATTATAAAAATAGCCATCCCCTTTTTAGTTCTTCTATATCAAACCTACAAAAACCAAAACATACCAATGCTACATTTATATGTTCTTCTGAGTTTTACTTTAGAAGCTGCTCAAGAAAATTAAGTCACACAATTTTTAAGAGCTTTTCCTCTCTGCCAAAGAGGCTTATTGCAATTAAAGCTAGTTACCATTAGCCATATATACTTTCTTAATGCCATTTGTAAAACAAACACAAAAAAACTGTAAAGTAAAAAAAAAAAAAAAAATTCCAAGTAAAACACATTCATGTACTTTCCTATGTGGCATGTTCTGCTATAGGGATATAACTAAATAGGTGTGTGTCTGGGGTAGGCTGAAAAGGGAGAGAATCCATGCCCAAAGGATTGAACCTAGTGAGAGACAGATAACGGGGAAAAATGATTTCTTCAGTGCAGCTGATGAGTATCACTGTCCAATAATAGAAAAATAAAAGATACTAAATACAGGACATGAATTTCTCAAATTTAAGTTTTTTATTTTTTAATTCTTTTTATTCTGTGACTTTGAAATTAAGGCTTGTATATCAAAAAATGCTATGCAGAAATAGCATGAGATCAATTGTGAGCATTTTTTTTTTCTGAAATTATGGTAAATTCTGAATGGAGGTTTGTTTATTCAGAAGAAAAATAAAATGTTTATTTACTCTCCTTGTTTTTGGAAACAGTGACTTCTATTATACAACAAACAACAAAGCAGGCATTTCTTAACCTTAGAAACTTAACAACCACTGCCTGAATAAATTAGGATTAGTGTTAGAAATCAACAATGGAATATAAAGGCATTATTTTTAAGCTATCAAACATAATTTTCATATTTAACTGAGAAGTAGTATTTCTTATACACATCCTTTCCCTAAACCTCAACAATTTTAGACTGACAGTATTCAAAATAATAAATGGTACTTTGGTTACAGAATTCTGTCCACAAAGTTTAAAGAAGCATGTAAATCCGTAAATCGAAATTACATTTAGAAATTTAAATATCCAATAAACAAGTTTCATATCTACACATTTGTTTTGAATATCATCTTTATAATGAGACTAAATTTCCATTATAATTTTCCATTTTTCTATTTATTCTGAAATGTTCAGGGCACTTGTTTTAGCAGCTGTTCAAGCAAAGAACATTTTTTCCTTTAACAAAATAATTATTGCTGTAATAATCTGTAATTATGGTTTATAACTGCAATAATCCCAAAGAAATCAGTCATTACCATAGATCACAAGTAATCGTTAACTACTGTTAATGACCTATTTCTTAGGGATTATTGTTTTTGTAAACCATGACCATATCACCACAAATATGGAAGAGCAAGACAATATAATACAAATGAGATCATAATATAATAATAAACTTATTTTGTAACATTAAAAGCCATTAAGCATCTAAATTAAAGCACACATAACGAGAGCATATAATTTTCTTTGTTCAACACTAACTGAAGTGTTTAGTCCGCACAAAAGAAATTGAATACCGTTACATACAACAGTATAAACTAGAGCCACATTAGGCATTTTTTTGTAATACAAAACAATTATTTTTAAGTAGACCAGAGATATCTTTGAAAGTAGATTCCTTCCCACTGACTTTTTGTTTTTCTTATTATTATTATTTTTTTTTTTACCATTTATTTATTTTCTAGAGACAGAGAGAGACAGAGTGTCCGTGGGGAAGGGGCAGAGAGAGGAGACGGAGAATCTGAAGCAGGCTCCAGGCTCTGAGCTGTCAGCGCAGAGCCCAATGCAGGGCTGGAACCCTGCTTAACTGACTGAGCCACCCAGGTGCCCCACCCCACTGCCTTTTTACCAAAAAAAAAAAAAAAAAAAAAGCAGCAAGGAAACAAATGTTAAAAATTTTCTATGTATTGAGCATTAGACACTGAATTATTATTAAAAACACATAGTATATCTTATGATAAAAACTCTGAATTTATATTAATCAAGAATCAGGTCTGACTTCATTCACTAGATACACCTATTTAATATCAATAAATTATTACATTGACATTAATTCCATTCATATATCTCAGAACAGCTATATTTTCATTTGGTATCCTTTTGTAGGAAAACAGGTATTTGATTTTACATCTGAATTTTTTTACATTGTAATCTAATATTTGCTATATCTGAAGCTATATGTAATGGATATGAAGTATAATAAAACAAACACCAGTGAACTCCCTATCCAACTTAAGAACCAAGGCTTTACCAATACAGTCACACCTACCTTCATACTCCTCCCCTAGCTTATCCCCTTACCTGCCACCCAAGAGGTAACCATGATCCTGTATTTGGTGCTTATTATATAAGAATATATATATAAGAATATATATATAAGAATATATTCTTATTATTCTCTTGAATTTTTTTTCTCATTTTACCACTTAGGCATATATTCCTAAAACAATATATTTTTAGTCTCACTTGTTTGGGGCTTTATTAAGTGTCTCATACTATATACAGTTTCCTGAAAATTGATGATGAAAATTGCTTTATTTCACCACCTATCCTATCTCTGAAATTCATCATAAGTATACCTGTACTTCATTCCATTTTACTGTTACATATTACTCTATTGTGTAACCATTATGATCTGTTTATTCATTTTAATGGTTATGGGTATTTTTTTTTTTTAATTTTTTTTTCAACGTTTTTTATTTATTTTTGGGACAGAGAGAGACAGAGCATGAACGGGGGAGGGGCAGAGAGAGAGGGAGACACAGAATCGGAAACAGGCTCCAGGCTCCGAGCCATCAGCCCAGAGCCTGACGCGGGGCTCGAACTCACGGACCGCGAGATCGTGACCTGGCTGAAGTCGGACACTTAACCGACTGCGCCACCCAGGCGCCCCGTGTGGTTATGGGTATTTGAGCTGTTTCCACTTTGTGTCCTTAGGAACAATTAGACTACGAATATTTTCACACATGTCCTCTTGTGTAGAAGAGATTTTCTAGAGGACATACCTAAGAGTGGAAGGGCCAAGTCAGCAGGGATTCAAATGTTCCACTTAGCAAAATAACACCAAATTGATTTCCATTCCATTTCTGATTGATTTACTTTATACTCCTACCACAAGTATATAAGAATTCCCTTTGATCTACATTCTCCTATATGATTTGCTACTTTTGCCAATTTACTGGGAGTAACATGGTATCTCATGTGCCTTAGAAGATACCCAAGTGTATAGAGTTCGTTTATTATTATTTTCACCATTAGTTTTAATTGCAAGTTAGTAACAATGTGGACTCTGATGCTATGTGACTGAAATTTGTTAAGACTTGCTTTATATACAAATAACTTGCTCAACTTTTAAAAACTGAGATACAATTGACATATCAGTTACAAGTGTAAAACATATGATTTGATATTTATATATATTAGGAAATGATTACCACAGTAAGTCTAGTTAACATCCATCACCTCACATAGTCACCAACTTTTTTTTATGGTGAGGACTTTAAAGATTTTACTGGCCCCAAAAGTTGCAAGTACTATTAACTATACAGTACTATTAACTAACAGTACTATTAACTATAGTCATCATGCTGTTCATTACATCCCCATGACATTTATTTTTTAACTGCAAGTTTCTATCTTTTGACCACCTTTACCCATTTTGCCCACTCCCCACTCCCTCCTTTGGACAATCACCACTCTGTTCTCTGTATCTATAAGTTCAGTTTTTTGCTATGTTTTACTTCCAGATTCTATGTATAAGTGCAATCATATGGTTATTAATCTTTCTCTGACTTATTTCATTTAGCATAATGCCCTCAAGATCCATCTTTGCTGTCACAAATGACAAGATTTCTTTCCTTTTTATGGCTGAATAATATTCCATTATATATATATATGTATATATATACATATATATATGTGTATATATATATATATGTATGTGTGTGTGTATATATATGTATATATATATATAAATACCCATATATATACATTCATCCATCAATGGACATTTAGATTGCTTTCATGTCCTGGCTACCATAAACAAAGCTGCAATAGACACAGGGGTGTAGATTATCTTTTCAAGTTAGTGTTTTTGTTTTCTTGGAGTAAATACGCAGAAGTAGAACTGCTGGATCATATCGTAGCTTGATCTTTAATTTTTTGAGAACTACTATCTGTTTTCCATAGCGGCTGCACCAATTTACATTCCCACTGACAGTGTACAATGGTTGCCTTTTCTTCACACCTTTGTCAACACTTGTTTTCTCTTGTCTTTTGGATAAAAGCCATTCTAACTAGAGGTGTGAGATGGTCTCTCATTGATTTGCTTTTCCCTGATGTTTAGTGATGTTGAATGCCTTTTGATGTACCTGTTGTTGCTGAGTTATATTAGTTCTTTATATATTTTGGATATTAACCTTTCATCAGATATATGTTTGCAAATATTTTCTCCCATTGGGTAAGTTACTTTTTCATTTTGCTGATGAAAACTTTTAATGAAGAACTTCAGCAAAGATTTACTGGTAGAAAACATTTCTGGTTTTCTACTGGTAGAAAATGTCTTTTGTTCATCCTTGTTCTTGAAAGATACTTCAGCTAACATGTAATTACAGGATTGTTGTTATTTTGGCACAATTTTTAAAAAATAATATTCTACCATCTTCTGGCTTACATTTTTACTGTTGAGAAGTGAGTTTATCAGTCTATTTCATACTTTTCAAGCAGCTTTTGAGATTTTCTGTCTTTGGGACTATGTAGTCTGACTAAAATGCTGTTTTTTGGTTTTGGCTGATAAACGTTGGGTTTGCTATACTGGTGGATTCATGTCTTCGTTCAGAAAAACTCTCAGACAAGAGTATCTTCAGTTATTGCCTCTGTTCCATCTTCTCTCTTCTGTTTTTCTGGGACTGAATTTGATATCCTGAACTTTCATCCCATCCTTTAATTTCTCTTTTAATTTTCTCGCTTTCCTGGTTTCTCCACATTCTTGAAAATTTCTTCAAACCTAACTGCCAATTTGAGAATTCTTTTCTCAGCTAGATCTAACTTACTGTTCAATGCATTCATTAAATTTCAGGTCACAAAAATTTGTCTTCAATAATAAAGATTTTACTTGAGTCTTCTTCAGTCTGGTCATTTTTCATATTCTTTTTTGCTCATTTGTGATTCTATTTTTTTTTTTATTTCTTTACACATTTCACGCAGAATTATTTTACATTCCTATCCAATTATAATATCTTAAGTCCTCTGGGAGGTCCAAATCGAACATACAATTTATTGTTTCTCTCAATGCTCATTCATGATGTCTTGTTTCATTATTTGTGTGCTCACTATTTTTTAAATTATGAACACTCATTTGGTTGATCTTAATCTGCAGGATTCTCAAGGCCCTAAATTATGGTTGCTATTTGTCAGAGAAGATTTTAATTTACTATTTTGCTGGAAGCCAACAGGCTCTAATAATTTGGGACCACTTTATCCCCTTTGAAGCGTCCAACTTAATAGAAGAATCTTAAGTTCAGTACACCTACCTTGCTACTGGCCTAAGGCTTTGCCACCAATTTAATCACTGCTGTTGATAATTTGCCTTTGAAAGCAATACTGCCTTTTGCCCTTGTTTGCTATTGACTAGTTCCATTCTGGTTAAAGTTCTTTTTTTTTTTTTTTTTTTTTTTGAGAGAGAAATAATGAGAAGAGGTGGGGGGACAGAGGAGTGTAGAGCAGCACAGGGGAGAAGGAACGTCAAAAACTTCATGAACTTATTTCAAGCCCAGCAATGCATTAAAAAGTTTATCCAGGAGCTGTTTTGCAGCTGAAAAGCCTTTCAGAGCATCAAGCTGACCACAATGAAGTGAAAACTACTAATTCTTTACTATTAAAGAAGCAAACACTATTTGGGATATAAACTAAAAAGAAAAATATGATTTTATTGGTAGCTGGCCAAACACAAACCAAATTTATAACATAACATAATCTGAATTAATGTAGAAAACAAATCTGAAAAGATACTACATGGGATAGCATTGAGTCATTAGACAAAAACAAAGTTTTAAAAATACTACAACACAGGCTTAAAGGGCAACCACAGCTATAAAAAGATACTTAACTAAAAAGACAAGGAGGGATGAAAATTTAGCCTGTGCGCTACTCACCATTCTGTGCACTCTATGTTACATCTGTATTTGTCTAATTTGCACAAAGGCACCAAATGTACTTCTGAGCTGATGAAGTAAAATAAATACTCAAAGGCCAAAAAATGTGAGGGCTAAAATTTAGAGACATAAGCATGGAAACAACTAGAGAACTTGAATTTCTCCCTGAAGGCCAAAGGAAAGCCTAGGGTATGCCCAATGTGAGGAGTCCAACAAGAAACTCACTCTTAGTGGAAAAAAAAAAAAAAAAAGGAACTGGAGGGGAAAAAAACCTGCCCTTCACAGAGAAAGACAATAGAGAAACTTTTCTGACCTGACTTTAACATGAGGTAGAGAGGAGGAAAAAACTCTCAAGTCAGACCTCGCATGATTTGCAGCCTTACTAGACTACCAGTATGATATAAAGAACCTCATTCTAAGGAACTAGTTCACATGGTATTGAGTTGGTAGACCCCCTCCACCCCATTTAGTTAATGGACTAAACACTCCAGTTATAGATGGTCAGAATAGGTTTTTAAAAAAGGAAGAACGATATACTGTCTGAGAGATGTACTTTAAATATCAAGACACAGACAGATTGAAAGTAAATGGATGGAGAAGGATATACTGTGTAAATGGAAAGCATAAGAAGGCACTGGCTATGGTAAGATCTGATAAGACACATTTCAAGATTAAAGAATCAATTAACAGAAAAGACAAAACAATTATAGATGTCTATACTTATACATGTCTTACTTCTATAGAAGCAAAAATTGACAATTAAAAGTAGTATAGCAAATTCCACAATCATATTTGGAGATTATACCACCTCTCTCCGTAAATAATAGAAACAGATCAAAACAAAACAAAAAATCAGTAAAGACAAAGAATATCTGAACAACACTAGTAACCATCTTGACTTAATTTCTATTTACAAATTGATATCCCAAATGGTAAAGTACATATTATTTTCAAGGGTACATGGTATGTTTGCCAGGACACACTATAGGCTAGGCCATAAAAAAAGTCTCAATAAATTTAAAAGGTTTGAAATCCCAGAAAATAATATTTGACCAAGGTAGAATTAAATTAGAAATCAGTAACAATAAGACAACTAAGAAAACCCCAAATATTTGGAAATAAAAAGCAGACACTTGTCAAATAATCCATACATTAAAAAAGAAATACAGATTGGAAAATATTTTTAACTAAATGATTACAAAAATAAAGCATCAAAATTCATGAGATGCAGCTAAAACAATGCTTAACAATGACATTTATAACTTTAAATGTTTTTATTAGAAAAATACAAAAATCTAAAACTCAAAAGATGTGAAACCTTTATCTAAAAATGGGTGGGGGGGGGTGGGTGGAGAGAGACCAAATAAAATCAAATGTACAAAACAGACAATAAAACTAAAACAGCTTATGAAATAAAAACTGAACAAACAATAAAGAAAATCAACGAAACTAAAAGTTGGTTCTTTGAAAAGATTAACAAAATTGATAAATATCTAAGGAAGAAAGAAAAATAGGCAACAACTGTCATTATCAAAAATGAGAGATGGGTGGGTAAAATGGGTAAACAAGGTCAAAAAATAAAAAATTCCAGTTATAAACTAAGTCATTGGGATGCAACGTACAACATGTTAACTATGGTTAATACTGTACTGCATATCGGGAAGCTGCTAAGAGGGCAGATCTTAAAAGTTTTCATCACAAGAAGAAAATAATTTTGTAACTATGTATGGTGACAGATGCTAACTAAGACTTACTATGATGATCATGTCACATTATGTACAAATATCAAATCATTATGTTGTACACCTGAAAATTGTAACACTGCATGTTAAGTATACTTCCGTTAAAAGAGAAAGAATGAAGGGAAAATCATTTCAGATCCTACAGACAGCAGAAGAATAATAACAGGGGTGCCTGGGTGGCTCAGTCTGTTAAGTGACCTGCTCTTGATTTCACCCAGGTCATAATCTCATGGTTTATGAGTCTGAGCCCATGTTGGGCTCCACGCTGATAGCATGGAGCCGGCTTGGGATTCTCTCTCTCCCCGTCTGCCAGTTCCCCACTCACATTCGTTCGTTCTCTCTCTCTCTCTCTTTTTTAATAAAGTTAAAAAAAAGTAACAGAATATAAAAAATAACTTTATTACAATAAATTTTAAAATACGATAAAGTCTTTGAAAGATACAAATGACTAAGTTAGGCACTTAGAAAATCTGAATAGTCCTATATCAATTAAAAAATTTGAATTTGTAATTCTAAACTCTAGGCCCACTGACTTTGCTGGTGAATTCTATAACACTTTTAACAAAGAAATAATATTAATGGTACACAAACTCTTTCAGAAGATAAAGAAAGAAGAGGAAATGCTCCTTGACTCATTTTATGAGGCTAGTATTACCCTGTTACTAAAACCAGGCAAAGTCATCACAAGAAAAGAAAACTACAGATAAATATCGTTCATGAACATCAATGTAAAATAAGAAATTTTTTACAAATGGCATCTAACATTATATAAAGGAACATTATATTATATAATAACAAAGTAGGATTTACCTTGGGAATGTAAAGCTGGCTTAACACAGAAAAATCAATCAATGTAATTCACTATATTAGTAAAAAAGCGAAAAAAAAATGGGTCATTTGAATAGGTGGATAAAAAGCATTAAAAATAAAAATCAATGCACCACTCAGTATAAGCAGACAGAGGAACAGAAGGGAAATTCCTCAAAGTTATTATGAACATCTTTTTTAAAACCCACAAATAACATCCTACTCAATGGTGAAAGGCTCAATGCTTTAGATGTACAAACAGAAACAAGGCCAGACTACCCACTCTTCCCTTTTTATTCAACATTGTACCAGAGGTCCTACCAGTGGAATAAGGCAAGAAAAAGAAATAAAAGGCTTGAATACAAGATATAAAACTGTCTTTATTTGCAGATGACATGATCTTATATAACAATCCAAAAGAATCTACAAAAAAGCTATTGGAATAAGTAAATTTAGCAAAGTCATAGGACACAAAGAGAAAAATCAATTCTGGTTGTATAGAATAGCAGAGAATGATTGTAAAATTCACAACCACGTCAAAAATATATAGGAATAAATTTAGTGAAACATTTTTAATACCTGTGTGCTGAAAGCAATCAAACATATTGCAAAGAAAATTAAGGGACACCTATGTAAGTGGAGCAACAGACCATGTCCACAAACTGGAAGACTCAATATTGTGAAGATGGCCCAACTGATGCATAGATTGAGGCAATCCCAATCAAATTCTAGTGAGACTTTTTTTTTAATTTTTTTATTTTATTTTATTTTATTTTAAACGTTTATTTATTTTTGAGACAGAGAGAGACAGAGCATGAACGGGGGAGGGGCAGAGAGAGAGGGTGACACAGAATCGAAGTAGGCTCCAAGCTCTGAGCCATCAGCCCAGAGCCCGACGCGGGGCTCGAACTCACGGACCGCGAGATCGTGACCTGAGCTGAAGTCGGACGCTTAACCGACTGAGCCACCCAGGCGCCCCTAGTGAGACTTTTTAAAGAAATTAACAAGCTGATGCTAAAATTAATAAAGAAAGGCAAAAGATCGAGAACAGACACAACTATTTTGAGACAGAAGAATGAGACAGTTAGATTACCTGATTTCAAGACTTACAAAGTTACAGTAACCGAGACAGTATAACACTGACATAAGGACAGACATACTGATCAATGGTAGAGAATAGAGTCCAGTAATAAACCCTAGCCTTTTATAACCAATGGATTTTTGACAAAGGTGTTACAATAATTCAGTGGGGGAAAAGACAGTTGTTACAGCAAATGGTGCTAGAACAACTATATAATTGTATGGGCTGGGGATGGGGCCTTACCCCCAACTCACACTATTCACAAAAGTTAATGCCAGGAAGTTCACGAATTTAAACATAATAGCTAAAACTATTAAACCTCTAGAAGAAAATACAGAAGAACATCTCTGTGACTTGCACTGCACAGGATTTCGTAAATACAAGAAGCATAAGCCAGAAAGAAACAATTGAAAAGGTAGATCATCAACATTTAAAACTTCTGCTCTTTGAAAAACAGTTGAAGAGAAATGACAGAGAGAAAAATACTTGCAAACATTTATGTGAAAAAGAAATTATATACAGATTATGTAAAACAGTCCTACAATTCCAATAAGAATACATATAAAAGAACAATCTAATTTAAAAATAGACAAAAAAGGTGAACAAATAGTGCACAAGAGAAGATATATGAATGGCCAAAAAGCACACCACTGTTAAGTATTAGGGACATGCAAATTATAACCACAATGATACACTTTTAGATAACCAGTAGAATGGCTAAGGTTAAGAAGACACTATCAAATCATGATGCAGATGTAGAGAAAATAATGAGAATGGAAAATGGTACTTTATAAAACAATATAGTAGTATCCTATATATTTTTTTTAACATTTATTCATTTTTGACAGATACAGCATGAGCGGGGAAGGGGCAGAGAGAGGGAGACACAGAATCTGAAGTAGGTTCCAGGTTCTGAGTTGTCAGCACAGAGCCCGATGCGGGGCTTGAACTCACGAACTGAGAGATCATGACCTGAGCCAAAGTCGGACACAACCGACTGAGCCACCCAGGCACCCCAGTAGTATCCTATAATACTAAACATACATTTCTCATATGACCCAGCAATCTGTCTTAGGTATTTACCCAAGAGAAATAAAAATTTAAAAACACACAAAGACTTGTCTGCAAATGTTCATACCACCATTATTCATAATAGCCTTCCAATTGAAAGTGGAACTCAAATGTCCATCACACAGTGGATAGACTATAGTTTTATAGATAGAACTACACTATGGAATACTATGCAGCAATAAAAAGAAACAAAATATTAATATACACAATATATTTGAATGTCAAAAACATTATGCTATGCAAAGTCAACCACAAAAGACTACTTACTGTATGATTCCATTTATGCAAAAATTTAAAAGAGACAAACCACAATTACAGAAACCAGTGGTTCCCATGTCAAGAGTCAGGGAAAGGGATCAAAGAGCATGAGGAAATTATTTGGAATGAAGGAAATTCTATTCTGAATGTGATGATAGTTACATGGCTATGAATAACTGTTAAATTCATCAAACTGTACACTAAAAAAAAAAAAGAAAGAAAGAAAGAAAGAAAGAAAGAAAGAAAGAAAGAAAAGAAAAGAAAAAGATATTTGCAACTCTTAGACAAGGAGCTCATTTTTCTAAAATACAAAGAGCTCTTATAAAAAAAAAATCAATGAGAAAAGTAAGGACCAACACCCAAAAAACAGCAAAGAAATTAACAGGTCATTACAGAAAAACAAGACTAAATAGTCTTAAATAAACTTAATGCCTAACTGATATGAGAATATTAAATTATACTAAGAAACCATTTTTCACCTATAGAATTGCTAAGAATTCAAAAGTCTGGTAAAATTATCCTGTGAAGGCAATATGGAAACACTCCCATAGATAGCTAGCTGGTGGACAAGTAAATTGACATAGTCCTTTCCAAAAGTAATTTGGCAATATCTCTAAAAGTTATAAATATTTACCCTTTTAGCCAATAGTAATTCTACTCTGGGAATTTATCTTCTATATATACTTGTATACACGTAAAATGACATATATACATGGTTAATCTATATGGCATTAATTTTAATAGCTGGAGATGAAAAATAATTCTAATGACTTTCAATGGTAGAAACAATGATTAAATAATAATACAGTAAGAATAAAATATTATGCATCTATAAAAAATAAGCATTCTCTAAATTTGAAAATAGCTATCAAGTACACTATTAAATGAAAGAAAAAGCAAGAGTAGAACACTGAGGGTGTATACCACATCCTAAGTAAATAAAGAGGGATAAGAATTTATAAATTCATAGTTGTTTGTATATGCATGCAGAAACTTTGAAAATATACCCAAAACTAGTAAAAATTGCTACATAGAGTGAAGAACAAGAGGACAGATCATAGAACTGAAACAGAAACACATTTTAATTTATTTTTTCTGGATAATGGGGACATATTACCTCTTTAAAAAGATTAGGTGATTTAATTAAAATAAAGTTTGATATGAAAAATAAGAGAATAGATACATTAAAGTGACATTTAAAGGCAGATCACAAACTTGGGGACAATATTTACAATTCAAATCACTAAAGGGTTAGCATCAAAAACACAAAAAGAATTCAATCAGTAAAAGATAAACTAATAATCCAAATGGTGAGTATAAAACTGAACAAAAATCATAAATATATGTCATTGATAATGACACAAATACCAGTCAACAAACATAAAACAACTAAACTTCATTAATTATGAGAAAAAAAATAAAATACCCATGAAGTATATTATCTGAACTAGTCTGGTAAAAATTTTAAGTCTAACATTATGAGGTGTTGGCAAAGATCTATGTGAGGGTGGGTGGGAAGTAAAGTAGAAAATCACTCTGTAAACGAGTTTGGCATCATTCTACTGAAACTATGTAATGGATATACATAACAATCTTTACACAGCTGCACTCATTCCATTAGCAAAAAGCAGAAAAAATAAAAATATCCACTGACAAGAAAATGCATAAATAAATTTGGTATATTCAAACAACAGAACAGTGGCAGTGCAAATCAAGGAACTACAGCCATAGCATCAACACAAACCCTCATAAATGCAATACTGAGGAAAAAAAATAAAGCAAGTTGTAGAATGCAGTTTCATTGTATACAGTTGTATAAGGTTCAGAAATTTGCAAAACCATGAATTATTTGCAGAATATATATATATATGTATCTGTATACACCCATACACACACACACACACACACACACACACACACACACACACACACGCAGTACTACTATGAATAACAAAAGGCACTAATTGATAAATGCAAAATTCAAGATTCCAAGTATTTTCTGCTGGAAGAAAGGATAGATTTGGACAGAGAAACAATGGGAACAACAAAGATACTGATACTGACCTATTCTTTACGCTGTGTGATGCTGTTTGTTATTGCTAGTCACCATGTCTCAATATATATACACAGCCTTTTGTACGTATTTAATATTTAATAATTTCGAAAACTCTGAAGGAAGAAATCAACCATGAAAAGACTAAAATGCTGCAAAAATATTGCTCCTTAATTTAATTTATAAATAATGAGATCTTAATAAGAGAGATTATTTGAAGTAGAGGTTAACTACTCCACTATGTAGCCCGTCAGCAGTTTTTTAATGTGTGACTCCAAACACAAAAACAAAAACAGATAATAAAAGACATTTTAAGACATTATATAAAAGTAAAAGATAATCTTTTAAACAATGTTTTGAAAAGAGTTTAGATAGGAAATCACGGAGTCTATCATCCCTTACCACTCACTTCCCGAAACAATAAAAGGAAAAACATAAAAGAAAAAACATTCTGGAACCATAATTAAAGTGTCTTCTTTTAGAAATGGATAAAGTCAGTTCCATTCTCATATTCATTACATTTTTTAAAAATGTGAAAAATATATTTATTTAATTTTATTCCCTGCAATGTTCCTGAAAGGATTTAAAGGGACATTCAGAAATAAATAAACCCTCCTTCAATAAAGCATTAAAGAAAAATAATGAGGAAAGTGAGGATTCAAATGTAATAGTAAACTAAAGCCATAGTGAAGGATAATACACAAATGCAAAACCATAATGAGGTATTATACAATTTTTTATTGGATGAAATTGGGCTTTGAATTTGCAGTCAACTACAGCAAAGAAGAAAACATGATTAGTTAAAAGATAGTTACAAGTTAATGAACTCTACTCAAATACCATTATCAGCTTTCCTTGATACCGATTCCAGAGAAATACTTCCCATGTATCTTATAAATGAGAACTGAAAATTAACCACCAGGCAACCAAAATACCCAGAAGGCTAACAAAATTAATGGCTTATTAGAGGACGAGGAATTGGGGGAAATACATAAAAATAATTTGCAGTAAAAGTATTAAAGTGATTAATGAAGCTACTTAAAATTCAACATAATACCATATATAGTCATACAAAGTTTACTGACCTTCCTGAATTGCCATGTCCACAGTTATCCCAGAAGCTGAATGAAGAAGCTTTTGGTAATTCTGCGCATTTTGGTCAAACAACTGTACAAGAAGAGTGCACGTCTTTTCATATTCACATCTGCTGACAGTGCACAACTGTTCCAGCTGCTGAAACACAGTAGCAGTGTCATCCAGTGGATCATCTAAATTATCTCTGCAAATATATAAGAACAAGTTCACAGCCAACATTAGGATGTGATATACATTTTTTAAATGTGATAAGCTTCTATTCACTACAAATAAACTTTATGTTAAACAAAAATTCCATCATGGATAAAGAAAAAGAAGACAAATGGATTGGAAAGTAAGAGATAAAATACCTATGTTCGAAGACGACATGATTGTACACATGAAAAATCCCAAAGAAACCATAAAACAAGCTACGATTACTTACAGATGAGTTTACCAAGGTCCTAGCATAACAGGGTCAATATATAAAACTCAACCACATTACTAATACTAGCAATGAACAATTGGAACTTGACATTTAAAAAACTGCATGCTCCAAAGAAATCAGAAAAAAATCTAATTCATTAAACCTAATTAAATATATATAAAATTTGAAGGCTTAATACAACACAACACTAAGCAAAGAAATCACAAAAGAGCTAAATAAATTAAAAGATAAACATGATTATTGACTGAAAGACCTGATACTGCCGAGGTATCAATTCTTCCCCCAGGTTAATCTACAAATTTAAAGCAATCCTAATCAAAATCTCAGCAAGATTTTTTGATAGATACAAGACAATCCTAAAGTTTACATGGGAAAGCAAAGGAAGTAAAAAAACCGAAACAACTGAAAAGGGGAAACCAAGGTAAAAGACTCACACTACCTGATTTCAAAGCTTATAGGGCTACTGTATTCAAGACAGGGTACTGGCAGAAGGAAAAATATATAGATTAATGAGAACAGAGCCCAGAAAGCACACATGTGGTCAATTAATTTTTGAAAACAGTATAAAGGCAATACAATGGAGAAGAGATAGTCTTCTCCACAAATGATGCTGGGATAATTGGTCACCCATAAAAAAAACAAAAAACAAAAAATAACTTCAAGCTATCTCATATAAAAATTCACTCGAAATGGATCACAGAAGTAAATGTAAATTCTAAAACTATAAAACTTATAAAAGAAAAGATAAAAGACGAATTGAACTTCACTTAACTCTAAAACTTCTTCGAAAGACTATGAAGGAAATGAAAAGGCAAGCTATGGATTAAAAGATAATATTTACAAAACACATACAATAAAAAGATTTGTGATCTCATATATAGACCTCTTAAATCTCAATATAATAAACAACCCAATTTTAAAAAAGGGCAACAAATTTAACAGGTGCTTTACCAAATAATATATACAAATGGTAAATAATATTGGTCATTAAGAGAATGCAAATTAAACCCCAAATGAGGTACCACTACACACCTATTAGAATGACTAAAATTTAAAAAAAAAACTGACAATATCAAGTGCCGATGAGAATAAAGGGCAATTAGGTCTCTCATACATTGCTGGTGGGAATGCCACCTTGCAAAACAGTTTGGCAGTTTCTTATAAAGTAAAACATACACTCACCATGCAACCCAGAAATCTGCCACCTACACATTTACCCAAGAGAAATAAAAACTTACGTTCACACAAAAACCTGCACAGCAATGTTTATAGCTGTTTTATTCATAATTGACAAAAATGGAAACAACCCAAATGTCCATCAACGAGTGAATGGATAAACAAACTGATATATCCAGGAAATGAAATACCATTCAGCAATAAATTTTAAGAACTCCTGATACAACATGGAAGAATCTCAAATGCATTATGTCAAGTGAAAGAAGCTGAACTAAAAGGCTATATATTATATCCATACAGCATTCTAAATAGGCAAAAACTATAGGAAAACAGAACAAGTAAGTAAGTGCCAGAGCCTGAGGGTGGAGAAAGGACTGACTATAAGGGACACAAAAGAACTTTCTGGTGTGATGAAACTAGTCTCTATCTTGACTGTAATGGTAGTTATACAACTATATGCACGTGTCAGAACTCATAGACCTATTCACTAAAAAGGGTGATTTTACACTAGGTAAATTATACCTCAAATTTTTTAAATTCTAAGATGCAAAAGATAAAAATACAACAGAAACATTTAGTTTTCAATACCTCACAACTATGGCAACAGATTCCAAGCGAGAAGTGATAAAGGCCTTCGTGATTTCTGGTGCATAAGTGTCTAATAAGTGGGGCTCAGTTGATTTCACAAAAGGAACTGATGCTACCATCCTTTGCCACAGAGTTAATAAATAATGAACACTGTTGGGAGCAAATTCCCAATGCTACAAAGAAATAAAGCAAACGTTATTTAAAATGACATATCTTCTTAGAATTAAGAATAAGACAGAATTACTAAACACAGATTTTCTAAACAAAATTACTAAACACAGACTTTACAATTAACTTTTACTCTGATCATATAACCAATCATCATTAACATAGCAAATTTTGTAAATAAATGCAAAAAAGCATAAAGAAGAAACCAATAATCTCTCATTCTACCACCCAAGGGTGATCACTATTAAAAGTTGGTGTGCTTCCTTCTAATCTTTCCATGAATATTTTTCAGAGTTCATATCATGTGGAAAATGTGGTTTTAAAGCTTCCCCCCCCAACTTATAAAAAGAATTTTCCAAAAAAACTTTAAAAAATGTCTTTTATTTCTTCACATAAATTTTACTATAGGGGCGCCTGGGTGGCTCAGTCGGTTAAGCGGCCGACTTCGGCTGAGGTCGTGATCTCGCCATCCGTGAGTTCGAGCCCCGCGTCGGGCTCTGTGCTGACAGCTCAGAGCCTGGAGCCTGTTTCGGATTCTGTGTCTCCCTCTCTCTGACCCTCCCCCATTCATGTTCTGTCTCTCTCTGTCTCAAAAATAAATAAACATTAAAAAAAAAATTTTTACTATAGCTTCTCAACTCATTCTTTAGTAGATACTCAGATAGCCTCTAAATGTTTATTATGTTACAATGAACTTTCACCTAAAACCCTGGAATAAGTATTTTTAGCAAAGCACTCTAACAAATGTTAAAAGTCCCCACCATCTCTTACCAAGAAATTGTTCTAAAAAGTATCTACTGTTTAACATCAATTATATGTTTTTATTTACCTGCAGGCTAGTAATGGTAAAGTTAGCAATCAATCTGATAACTTCAGGATATTCCTTCACCATAACTAATTCTCCCAGCTGATAATTTGTCTTTAAACGAGCCAAAAATCGGCAAAATTCATGATAATTACCTGGATCAGACAAACCCTAAATTATGAGACAAAAAGAAAGGCTTTTTAAAATATTTAAAAACAAACCAAGCTAATGACTTATCACTAAAATTCCAAGAGTATTTTATTAAGTTTTCCAGTTTTCATGGGTACATATGGTACTTTGTGTCACCTGAGTACATCATTAATGAAAGAAAACAAATGATTCCTGTTGGATTTAATGTTGGCATCAATGATTAAAATAAGGAATCCAAAGTAGAGGATCTGGAAAAAGCTTTCCTCTGTGATGACTAAATCATGTTTAGGAACCCAGAGTATTACAGAAAAAATTTGCATGTGTGCATACATGTCTGTGTGTGTGCACATGTATGTGTACTGTGGCTTAAACACAAGTCAGTAGAAGACTTGAAAAATATTTAAGATGAAAATTAAGAATGGGTTCTTGAAACCCTGGAAAAGAGCAATACCAACTGATGAACTTAAATGGTATTTGTGCATACACAACAGAAATTTCTTTTAATTCAATAAATATTTATTGAGTACCTATAGGCATTGAGCCCTCAAGCAACTCCTTGTCCCTAAGTAAAGTCATTCAAAACAATTATTACAACGTAGGGCAGAAAGTCTAACAGAAGTACTATAAGACACAGAAGTAACCTCAGAGAAGGAAAGGTTAAAAAGGAAGACCAAGAAAGAGGCCCCCCAGTTGTCTGTGAGAGCTCCTTGAAGACAGGACACCAGTGTTATCTTTATAAAAGTTTGAACATTTTGTTTGCATTGTAGCTGGCATGACAGAAACTTCAAAGAGTATATGTTTAATACTCAAAGAGTTTCTAAGAAATTTCATTCATATGGGCTCCAAGAAAATATAAAACAGTATCTAATTATTAAGGACAAATTACAAAAAGATACTTCATACTAATAGATCTTTTACTACATGATTGTAATTCTAAAATAATATAATACTCAAGCCAACTTTTACAGACATGAAACATGAACATGAGGAGGCTGGAAAACCAGTTAAAACAGTTATCTGATATTACCATATTATCTTTCACATACTAATTGATGACAGTGAGTTAAACAACTAAAAATTTTGACATACATTAGTAAAATCCCATTTATCAACAAGACATGTAAATTTCTTAATTCCGCTATCATTGAAAAAATAAAGCAATAGCATAACACCTAAAATACTAAAATACTCCTGAGAATGACATACAAAATCAATTGCTCCTTAGCTAGCAAGCAAATTTTCTTTATGTACAGGTACTATATGTCCTCTCAAAAGTTATTAGTAACTAAGAGACAGATAAATCTCATTAAATCATTTAACATTTTAAAATCCATATGTTAAACCAAAGACAAAATAAAAAGCAAAACAAAACATGTTATTGAGGCAGTCAAAATCACTAATTAATAATGGCTTTGCAATTCTCTGAAATGAACACTGCAGTTAATGTATAGGAAAGGTTTTTAAATCTACAAACTCTTATTTGTCCACAAGAGGGCAAAAAGACATAATTTCAAAATTTAAAGCCACTTACTCCAATATTAACATTCAGATTTATATTAAGTCTTCAGAAGGTAGATATAACTCCGAATTAATTACTTTAGTAATTTAAGAAGTACAAGCAAGCAAAGAAATGCAGTACAATGGTGTAAAGCAGAAGCATAATAAGATATATACCTTCTATTCTTATTCACCTAAAAAAAAAATGGAAAAAAATAAAAAAGGAAGAACACAGAAGTGTATCAGGAAAGCATCCATTTTTAAAAACTGTCCATTTCTACTATAAATGAGATCAAGGGAAGATGGATATGACAGTTCATGTTTCTTCCAGAATCATAATCAAATCATGAGTTTATTACACACCTTTCAGCAGAAAAACTGTATTTCTATATACTAAGTATTAATTAAATTACTTCATAAATACCTGAGGGTTTTCAAGTATCCTTTTTACTCCCTTAATTAAATTACCAAGGTACTTGGCACGTTCAGGACTGCTAAATAAGGACCTTCTTGTAGAAGCAAACTGAACTAAACATGAAAGTGCCTAAAAATAGGAACAACAAAATTCATTTCAATTTTAAAAGTAACTATGGCCACATGTAAGGAGCACGAGTCTTTACATAAAAAATATTTTTTAATTTTTGTGATACAAAAGCATTATAGAATCTAGGAACCCTGAAAGCTACACATCATCAATCACCATCACTACCCATAACCCTTTAACTCCACCACTAAAATTTCTGTTTGTGTGTGTTCTCTTTTAATATATTGCCATATATGTATGCCAGAGCAACTTGGACATACTCAAAAGGCTCCCAGTTGCTTCTTATGCCCACCTCTGTTCATGAACCAATAAAACAGGTGTTCTACCAAAATTAAAATATGGTTTTGTGGTAGAGTATGTTTAAGAAATACTGTACATTCTGTACTGTGGTATCCTGTAAGTGGGGGAACTTTACTTCAGTGTAACTTGGTGTAACTTTACTTAATCCAGCATATCCCAAATTTATTTGGTGATGGTACATCTTACCCATACCATCCATTAATATCTTGAGACACAATTTGGAGAATACTGCTGGAAATATCGATATTCTATAAAAATTCCAAAAAAATATCAATGGTCTAGTTATCTTCCAAAAGTTAATACTTTACCAGACAATTTTACTACTTGGGTTCTTAATTCTACTACTGAAAACCATCTGAAGCCTGTTTGATCATTAAGTGAGTGGCCCAAAACTGGCAACTTTTCAGGCCAAACGGCCCTCATAAGTTTTGTTTTGGTCCACATATGTTTGTTTGCCCACTTTATAAAACAAAAAAAAAATAGAATTAGTGGCTAAATATTTAAATATTTCAATTAAGAGACTTTACATAATGTCTGGCTCTCCTAACAAAGGTGAGAACATGGACAAGAATCAGAGGACGGCCTTTTTAGATGTTCTCTAGTTGGCCACAGTCCTTACTGTTTTAAACAAATAAAAAACCAAAAACTCCTCAGGCAATTTTGGTGTGTAGAAGGTTTGGGAACCACTAGTGTATCAAAAATATCCAGGATGGGGCTCCTGGGTTGTTCAGTCAGTTGAGCGTCCTACTCTTATTTTCAGCTTAGGTCACGATCTCACAGTCGTGGGATCAGGCCCTGCGTTGGGGTCCATGTTGGGCATGGAACCTACTTAAGATTCTCTCCCTTCCTCTCTCTCTGCCTCTCTCTCTCTCTCTCTCTCAAAACAAAACAAAACAAAACAAAACAAAACAAAACAATACTCAGGGTCTGGGGGCCAAAAACACCTGGGTTTGAATCTCAGCTTCATTATTTAGTTTGCTGCCCTAAAGAAATTCCTTTAAGCCAGTATGGGTCTGTTTCCTTGTCAACATTGTGAGGATAATAACACTTACCCTGCAGGGCCGCTCTGAGGATGAGGTGAGATAAGCACCTTATAGTAGGTCATGCCCAATAAATGCTAGTTACTTTCTGTTAAAGCAGTTGTTCCCCACTTAATTTTTTAAGCACCAGTAGCTTGTTTGTTTTATTCCAAAACATAATTATACATGAAACCATGGTTTTTAAACAACTAAAAACAAAACTATTCTGGTTAAAAGACAGAAGCCTGAAACTCTGTGGCACCATCTGGAAACATGAGTGTCCTGTGGAACCCAGTTTAAAAACCACAATCTTTAAACTCTAGATGGGAGAGCAGACAAGTTTAAAAAAAAAAAAAAAAAAAAAAAAAAAAAGAGGCAGAGTATTTTTGTAAGTCTATTCCTCCCTTCTAGGCAATAACAGATTTAAACAAATACACCACTGATTTGTACTTTAAGTCTGTAGTATCTTTATTCATGAAATGGCAATTTCAGAATCCCCCAACTTTACATCTATAAGCTTAGATATTAAACTGACAACTTTTTCCTTTTTTTTTTTTTTTTTTCAGTCTTGCTGGTCTCTGTTGTAGATTCCACAAAGACAGGTTCACAGTCTCAAAGTTACTCTATAACCAAAGAGTTTTAAGATTTTTAAAGTACATGATAGAATTTAATTCAAAAAATAAATGAACTGGAGTGATGGACACAAAATCACATGAGCAGATCCCCTTTGTTTCTCAGTCAGAGATAACTGTTGGGGGCTGCCTGGCAAGCCTAGGGCATGGATGGTTGAAGAAGAGTTAGAGAGAGGGGAGGAATAGGGAAGGTAACAGATGGTATGGCCAACTACTGGACTGAGGCCCAGAAGAAGGGACGGGGACTGGGTAGAAAGTAAGGTACACTTAGAGGCTGACAGGTTTTCTTGGCTCTGGGCAGGAGCTAAATCAAGAGTCAGAGGTTCTGGGTTCACCCATCAAATGGAATGCACTGGTGACTTACACAGAATTGGACAAACAGCTTAAGTAATATAAATCCCAGGAGACGTAAGAATTTCTTGAGAGGTAAACCCAATCAAGAATGTAAATTTTTACAATAAATATATACTACCATTCGATAAAGATCATAGATACTTTTTAATGAAATAATGAGTGAGTTTTACTTACTAATTGAGATAGTAGTGGTGGAAGTGAATGATACAAATTGAAGAAAAGATCCAATGTTTCTGGTTCCAGGAAAACTGAAAAAAAATTATTTTCTTATAGCGTTACTTCAATTCTTAACGTAATCAGTAAGACTTTATCACACAAATGAGAACTCCAAGACCTCTGCATGTGGCCACTCTTTCCAGTTAGGCTTAATACCTTCTTAATTCCTTTTAATTCCTAGCTATTTTCCTTTGAAAGATGAAATAATACAGAGATAGAAACCAATTAGCTAAAATGCTGCTTATTTTTATGAAGCATCTACAGTTCTTACTGGGAGAATCTTCTCACTATTTTCATTTGTATTAAAGTAATATAAATGTTTAAAAATGCAAACAGTATCAAAAAGAATATTAAAAAGTGTATAATAAAAAACAGCTATACCTTACCCCATTCCAAGTACCTTTCAACTCTTATCTACACTTACATACATATTTCCAAATAACAAGCTATATGAATATTTCTTTATTTGTTTTACTTAAACTATCAAATAAATTCCTGTTACAACTGATGAGGCTTTAGCCCATACCACAATCTGTCCTCTCTCAACAACCATCCAGTATTACTAACTATTTGGGATTAAATCAATTCTAAGTGTTTACATTTATTATGGCTATATAATGTTAGCAACTGAGCCAAGGAGTACCCTATAATTATATTATATTTCTAACACTCTCTGGATTTAATCATAGCCTCTTTTTTGCGATTAGTTGTAGATCTGTCACTAATTCCTTCCAAATGCTCAACCAATTTGTAAAATGTTCTTTATGCTATTTTCCACATGATCAATAGCATCAAATAACCTATAATTTCCATTCCCACCCCTACCCTACCTCCTAAAGCCTTCAACTTGGGACTGGTTGTTTCTAAATTTGTTAAACAATTATCTTCTTTTTATGTCTGTTCATTGTCATCTTGTGTTAAAGCTCCTTTTTCACAAACCCCTTACCTTCCACATTCTTGGTTTGTATATCAAGTAACTTTCAGAGAGCATATACATAAAGGATAAATTCCAGGAGGATGTGCATGTCTGAAAATGCCTTAGTTCTACATTTCAGTCTAGTTTGAAAATTATTTCCCTTCAGAAGTCTGGGCAGATTACTCCATTGTCTTCTAGCTTCCAGTGCTAATAGTGAGGAGTCTATTATCATTCTTAACCCCAATCCTTTGTAAGCAACTTATTTTTCATCTCTGTTAGATTTTAGGATCTTTTTATCATCATTATTCCCATATGATTATAATTGTGAAGCTTAGCATTTATTTTTTTCATTCATGATGATAGGTACTTGATGGGACCTGTCAATCTGAAAATTTATGTTTCAGTGCTGAGAACTTTTTTTGATATTATCTGTTTGCAAATTTTCTTCTGGGTTTTTTCCCCCCTATCCTCTTTCTTAAACTCCTAACAGATGCCAGATCTCCTAGTTTCATGCTCTAACATTCTTGTATTTTTCTTTTCTCGTATCAAATCTGTTTTCTTTTTTGTTCTACTTTCTGCGATATTTCCTTAACCTTACCTTCCAACTCTTTTACTAAATGTTTTATTTTGGCAGCTGTATTTTATACTTGGAACATTTTCTGAACTTGCCTTTTTAAAACAATATCCTATTTTTGTTTCAGGGATGTGTTCCCTTTTCTTATCTCCCTGGGGATATTAACTATACTTTTCTGAAGTTCACTCTTACTCTTTACTTTCTTTCTACTAAACTCTCCTTTTGAAAAAAATAACAAAAACTTTTTGGGGTAATTATAGATGCATCTGCATTTGCAAGAAACAATACAGAGAGACTCCATGAGCACTTTATTCAGCTTCCTCCAAAGGCAAGTTCTTGCAAAACTGCAGTACAGTATTACAATCAGGAAATCACATTGATACAATTCATCAATCTTATTCATATTTCCCATTTTTACATGTACTCATGTATGTATGTATGGGTCTGTGTGTGTGTGTGTGTGTGTGTGTGTATGTGTGTGTGTAGTCTGTGCAATTTTATTACATTTGTTAGTTCATGTATTCACCATGATACCAAGGATACCAGGTCTCTTTTAAGTGTTTGTTTTGATTAAAACAGTTCAAAACAGAACTTCCATATTAGAAGTTTTCACAAAATCTGTAGTGTTTCTCTACTGTATCTAAATCCCTGAATATCCAGTTTAATTTCTCAAGGAAAAAAGGTCTGCTCTTGGGAGATAAGAGGGAAGTGCACACGGGAAGAAAAGGGAAAAGGTGGTCACCTCATTGCACAGGTGGTAGAGAAGATCCTGGGGACTTTGTGCAGAATACAGACTTTTTACCAAGCCCTTTCAGCCCTGTTCTTCACTTCTGACTTCAGGAATACCCTAGTGCCATCATCTTTCTACAATGTGTGAGGGCAGATCACCTTGCTTTTTCTTGGTATCCTTCTCTGTAAGAGAGGAAGTTGCAATTCTGCTCTGCTAAGTCAGTTACTCTAATTTCATTCTCTTCCTAACACTGAAAACTATGTTTTCTCTATAGCCTTTCCCACTTTATCTGAACATTTCAAAACAGAACTCTTCATTTTCCTTCCCAAATCTGTTTCCCCCTAACTCTAGAACTATCTTTCCTATTTTCCAATATCAAAATATGGAAATTCCTTTAATATGAATTAGAGAAAACAGATTTCACTGCTGGTATCTTGTGTTACAAATCTTTCTGAATTTTTTGATTGTCTAACAAAAACTAGAGATAACTGCACATGTGGCAACTCTACTTCTTAATTCTGTGCCTTTTACTCTGCCATGTCTCACACTAAACTTTCTTCTTACTTGTTCTCCAGGTTGTTGGAATCTGCACTGTGCAAAGATCATCGGCAGATTCGTCTGCTGAACTGCCAATGAAGTCAAAGTTAAGGCAGTTGAGGACCAGTTTCAAGACCTGCATTACTAGATTTTGTTGACCTTGATCCTGAAGATTTAAAGGTTTGGCCAACACCTGAAAAAAGTTGAAAGTCAAGTAAAACATTAGGAAACATGTCAATAAACAAATTCTCAGTTCACTAATGTAAATAACTCTTCAATGCCAAATTAGAATTAGGAAAAAAAGTTTGCAAAGTTATGTTGTTGTATACATTAGAAAAAGTTGTAAAATCACTATCAACAAAAATCTACAATAGACTATTTTCAGGTTTTATTTTCTCAAATGAGAATAAGACTTTTTACACTTAACTGCAAACTATAGGTCATCTTCTAAAGTTATAAAAAGTAACTCAAGGACAAATACTTTACACAGCACAAATGTATAAATCTATGGGATTTATTAGCTCAAAGGTTGCTTAGAACAGCTGAAAATATACTATTCTTCAAGTGGGGGGAACTTCACATATAAATGATCCACATTCAGCTAACAAAGGTTGTCAAGCTGTCTGAATGAAAGACACTCAACAAACTTCTGGAGAATAATCCTGACCATACCCCACTTCCTGAACCCCCAACCCCAAATATCCATTCTGACACAACCAGAATAGATACATCTACTAAAGACACACTGTGAAATATTTGTGGAGGAAATGATATGAAGGTTAGGATTCTGCTTAAAGAATAACACACAAAAAAGGAAAGTTGTTAGAAAAGTACAGAGATGAAACAAGACTAGTCATGAGTTGTTACTGCTTAATTGGTTCATTGGTCCAAGGGAGTTCATAATACTCTTCCACTTTCTTTTGTATATGTTAAAATTTTCCATACAAAAAGAAAAATTTAAAAATAATAGAAGGTCGGGGAGCCTGGATGGCTCAGTGGGTTGAGACTTCAGCTCAGGTCATGATCTCATGGTTTGTGAGTTCGAGCCCCACATTAGCTTGAGCTGTCAGTACACAGTCCCTTCAGCTCCTCTGTCCCCCTTGTTCTCTGCCCCTCCCCCACTCATGCTTTCTCTCTCAAAAATAAATAAACATTTTTAAAAATTTAATTGAAAAAATAATAAAGGGTCTTTCCGTCCGGCTAACTCTAGAAGTTATCATGTTACTATACCACAGAACTGAAATAATTAGCAACTCCTGCTAACTGGAACATACTTTGGGAAATGCTATACAACACCAATTAAAAAGCTTGAATAGCATGGTGGAATCCCTATATTATAAGCAAACACAATGTAATTATGAATTGTACTATCCCTAATGCTCGAACAGGGCACCAAGTAGCAAATGGGAAAAGTATTATTTCCCAAAGAAATTATTAAAGCTAACTGTCTTGGCTCACCTATGAATAAATATCAATAGTTGATGAATTAGGAAAACTTACTCTCATTTCATTGTTCATCTGCATCCCATTAAAATACAAGCAACTAAAATAAACTAAGTCTCAATTAGCTTCTGCAATAAATACTCTATTAGTAGGAAGGCAATGAAACTACTACCTAAAGATGGGTTACTAAATTCCCTTTGGATTTTGTTTTATTATATCCCTATTAAATAAAAGTGAATTTTTTGGAAACCTCTTACAGATCTGTAGAAATCTACTGTACTGAAATTAAGATTGTTCACAGCAACTCTTCCAAAGACAGAATGGGGGTTGGGGAAGGGGGATTCATTTGAAATTCTTTTGGAACTTAAATCTCCTAAATACCCTAAGTAGGATACTGAATTACTGAATAACTTACCTCTTTTAAAAGAGAGCATGCTAGCACTAAAATGTCTTTGAGAGAAGTGTCACGAAATGAGGTAGCTATTTTTCTGTGTTTTGCTGAAGGTCTAGAATAATCAACCTAAAAAGATCAAGATGGTTTAATCAGACTTACCAAACAGCAAAGCAAAACTTTACAAGAAAAGGAATGGAAATAATGATTAAAGAAGCATACAGACTTAAAAGAGCTTTTAAGAACCTACTGAGATAAGTGCCTTGCCTAACGTTACTCAAAAAGTTCATGGCAGACCCACAGTTAGAACCCAAGTTTCTGGACTGTTTCAATTCCGTGCTCTTTCTACAAACCCTACCAATCCCCAAATTAAAAACCAGAACTGACCATACTTTCAGAGGCAATATGAACACAGATTATTAAAAATTAGGTAGTGGGGCATCTGGGTGGCTCAGTCAGTTGAACGTCCAACTTCAGCTCAGGTCATGATCTCGTAGTTCATGGGTTCGAGCCCCTTGTCTGGGTCTGTGCTGACAGCTCAGAGCTTAGAGTCTGCTTCGGATTCTGTGTCTCCCTCTCTCTCTGCCCCTTCCCCACTCACGCTTGGTCTTGTCTCTCTCTCAAAAATAAAACATAAAAATTTTTTTAAGTAACAGATACTATGACTACCAACTCCTGAACCATGTACCATTTCACAAGAGGCGAGTAACAACTTCCCTATTCCTCAGATTCCATATGTAAAATGACAAATCTCTAAAATAATCTTCAAATTCTAACTTTCTGTGATTCAGTTACCATAGAAAAATTCTTCATACAAAAATAGTATTCCTCTTATACACTAGAAATGTCATTGGTTCATATATCCTTGGTGTTTTATAAAGAAACCAAGGCAGGGGTGCCTGAGTGGCTCAGTTAAGCATCTGACTTCCACTCTGGTCATGATCTCATGGTTTGTGAGTTAGACCCCGCATCGGGCTCTGTGCTGACAACTCAGAGCCTGGAGCCTGCTTCCGATTCTGTATCTCCCTCTCTCTCTGCCCCTGCCCCACTCATACTCTGTCTCTCCTTAAAAAATAAATAAACATTTAAAAAAATGTTAATAAAAAAATAAATATATGGTCAACACTATACTATTTAATGCCATTAAATCTTCCATTTATCAAGAGCAAACAGCAAACAAAGTTGAAGTCTGATACCCACGTGATCATTAACACCATGGGCTACAGTCACTATAGCATTCCTTTTGCTATGTGATAGAAGAAAATAAACCATTTTCTTTTACTAATGCTTATAGATTTAAAAAAAAGCAGTGATCTCAAAACTGATTATCTGATACTTGCTAAGCTCCATCATACAATTTAGGCTATACTTAAATGCCACATTTACTTACAGAAACATGAAACATAACAGAAGTACAAAATGATTCCAGAAAATAGCTACTGGAATCTGTAATCAATATGCAAGATTCAAATTAGCATTTCCAGCATTATTCCCCTCTTTTCAATCAAATTTCAATCAGTTTGTCTCTCCTAAAATATTTCCCTCAATATAAAAAACCCTTTCGCTAATACAAATTAATAGTAGCATACAGTACTGTAATTTGTGAAGTCCTCTTCACATATTATTTCACTTAATTCTCAAAGTAACCTGTGAAATATGTATTATCCTCTGTTTACACATGAAAATTAAAGTTTATAGGCACATTGTCTTAGACCAACCTCTCATTACCACCGTATCTGTAACAGGAACAGAACGACCTTGGGTTTATAGAGCACTTGTATTTACCAGGCCGTAGAGCTAGAAGTTTATCTAATCTTAACAAGATCCATGGAAGGTGTCATTCTCACTTTCCAGATAGTGATATATATATGTAAGTTCAAAGATGTTCAGAAATTTGTCCAAAGTAGTAAGCAACAGAGCTAAAACACAAATCCAGTCTTATTTCAATTATCTTCAAGGCCTATCAGCTTATTTTATTTGGGTTAATCATGTAGATATCCATTTTTTTGAGAAGAGGGATTGTACATCTATTTTCTACCATCTATGCCTCTACAATGTAGGCAAAGGATATTTTACTTCTTGTTGAATAACCTCCAGGAACAGTAGGAACAGTAGACTGGCTTCTAAAAACACAAGACAGTATATAATCCTCTTTTAGGAAACCTCAAGTTTAGATGCTTTTCTTTAAAAATTCCATCTTGTTATTAACACTATGAATTTACCTGGCTCACATTTAACAATGATAACATTGACTTAATTCATGCATTGCAGATCTCCCTGCTGCCTAATTCAGAAGTACTGTACCTACCAAATGCTCGCTGAAATGATAAATGCCATAAAATTAGGCTAAGTAAAATGTGTCCACAAAAGCCATATATTTTCCACAATACAAAGCCCAAATCACACTTCAGACCTTGAAGCTTTTTTCAAAAGGCACTTGGTTCTATACAAGATAAGCTTGGAACATCTTGTGCCAGAAAGTAAGAAAATATTCAAAAATGGTGAGTGAATGTCATTAGACATAGAAGCTAGCTTGAAAGGGTTCCTCCTGGCCAAATCTGGCAAAATTTGAGCATCAAACTATAATGTTAGTAACAAGTTATAACCCATTACATAAAATAGGAAACCAAGAATCCATACTGATATAAATAAGTGAATAAATTAAAAGTCTGGTGAGGAATGGGTATTTTCAGAGTCTTAAAATACTTATTATTTACAAAGAACAAAAATAAACCTACAATTGGAAAAGCCTAGTAGAAACCATCTTAATCAAGTAACCAAAGTAAACATCATTAGTAATGTAACAAATCAAATCATGTACTTCCTGACTGGAGGCAATGAGAAGATCACACACTATCATTTCTGTGATATTCCTGACCAATGTGCATAATCTGAATCTAATAATAAAGAAACATCAGGCAATCCCAAACTGAGGGACATTTCACAAAACAACAGGTCTGTAATTTTCACAAGTGTCAAGGTCATGAAAGTGAGGGAAAAAGTGAGGAATTTTTCCAGACTGATGAGGAACATGTCAAACAAGGCGCACGATCCCAAACTGGTTCCTTTCTTGGACAAATGGTGAAACTCAAATAGAATACGAGGATGATAGTAATATGCCAGTGTTAGCTTTCTGATTTTCATGGTCTTATTATAATTACATAGGAGAATGTCCTTGTATTTAGGAAATACACTCAAGTATTCAGGGATCACGTTGGAAACTTAGTATCAAATGGCTGAGAAAAAATTTCTATGTATTATACTCACAATTCTTCCGTAAGTTTGAGATAATTAAAAAAAAAAAAAAACTTGGTTGCTCTTTGAATCACACTTTTATTAGAATTCTATATCACCCAGACTTGTCTCAGTAATCATCTAAACACCCGTAAACCCTTACTACGAGAGCAGTCTGTAGCCCTATCATGCTATGAAGTAGGAAATGAAAAAAAAAATTCTGGTTTTAAGATTAGCAAAAAGCTGATGGTTGTGTAAGCTACATGATGCATACATGGGGTTGTTGTACTATTCTCTACATTCTTCTGAGATAAAATATTCATACTAAAATTATTTTTAAATGTATTTTTAAAAAAGAAAGCTCCAGTTCTTTAGACATATTTATAGAGCCTAATAGGATTAGCCAAAGTCCTTGTCATAACATCCCTGTTAACACAATAACTCGTTCCAGGTACTATTGTTATCTGCCCTGGAGATAACATACATAGCTACTGGCATACATCCGTTAAGGCCAGAAATCTTTACATACACTAGGGCAGAGGAGTCAAGGAGTAAGTTCTGTGATAAACAAAGAGAGCACTTTAAATTTAAGATATCCATCCAGTAAAACTAGAAACACTTTCTAATTCTGGACTGAAGTTGAAAATAGTTATTTTGGGTGATCTTTTTTTTTATGCACAGGAACTATATGAACACTCCAAAGAGAGTTGGCAAGTGGTCCTGGATATGTAAGCTTTTCCTATTTATACACATACACACACTCACACACACATGCATATACACAAACACAGACTGTTCAACATGACAACAGTTTTAAAATATAAATACTACCTTCATTCCCCCTTATTCTGACATTATCCCACAAAGAACCCAACTTCTGCTTTTGTTCTGTTTAGAACTAAGTACAAAAGTGAACAGAAACAGGTGACGATGTACTCAGCTGCTGAGCTCATAAAGGCACTGTTGGGGGGAGGCATAGCTTCTGCAAACTCTCCTTGGTACAGGGTGAAAATCCATGCTAGCAAGTGGCAAAGTGCCAAGAGGCCTATTCTTTGAGGAGTCCTGCTGTGTACTCATTGTCAAGAATCAATTCACCAAACTATCTTTTATTTGTAAGCAAATAAGGGCCTGTTTCTCTTTATACAATTTATTTCTTATGGTTAGTATATTATTATATACAGAGGCTACAAGGACAATTCACCAACTGCCATGGAGCAAGGACCGTGTCTAATTCCCTTTTCTTTGCAGTATTTTACACTATGGCTGTTACTTTCAATAACAATAAAAATGTTCCAATACCCAATTATCCCACCAATAAAATAAATGAAAGAAAGACCATTATTCAGAGTTTTATGCCACACAAACATTTTATATGAAAGCACCAGCATTACTTAGCAAATTTCATGTCACTATTAGATGGAAGGCTTACCAGGTTCATTTCCTGAGTCAGCTCTGAAAGGATAATTACTCCTATTATGCAGTGCTCCACAGTACCCTATGGAGAAAAATAACCAAGTGTACCCTAAGTAACTGTAAACAAATAATTAAACACTGAAATATCACATTTTCTTAATAATATACCTATTAAAATATGTAGAAAAATTGCTATGAGGTTCACAAAAATAATTTCAGGTTCATTTTTTCAAGGATAAATTTAGGTATACAGAGTTGATTAAGGAAGAATGTTCACCCACCTTAGAACTGTACAATACTCTACAAAATGTTTTCAGCACCTAGGACTTATATTAAACTAAACCTTAAAATACAAGACTTTAGCTTAATACTTTCCATAAGACTGTGAATGAGCATGAACCAAAAATGTTTTTTAGTTCTATAAATTTGCTTAAAGGCTACTGAGATAGCTGCACTCAATATATAATTAATAAATAGCTTAGGAATTAATTTAAATCCCTCAATCTAATATCAGATAAGATCACTTAGGCCCTTTTCATATTATTTAACAGTGCATGTGTATGCATTTATTATGATATCTATAATGAAGGCATCTAAAGTGTCCAATGCACTGGGGTAAATACATGACTATCAATATGGAATACAGTTTCATAGCCTCTATAAAGGTTTTAATTTAATCAGCTTCCATTTTAAGCTCAAAAACTTCCTTCAAATCAAAATTCAGATTCTACATGCACCATTACAAACAAATCACCTTATTGTAAAATCACACGAGAAGCATAAACGTAAAAAATGTAACATCTAATTATAGGGTAATCATAAAAAAGCATTACCACAGATGACAAATTTTTCAAGTCTTAGTTTTATAGTTGGCCATTCCTTCTATTTATTATCTCAGGATAAAAAAACAAAAGAAACATCCCATAATTGTTGCATTTTAATTCTTTACGGTCCTTCACAACAATCTGCACCGTTTGAACTGAATCACAGATTTCCTGTTAGTGAATCGTCCATCTTCTGTGTACACCAGGTCAACGCTCCTCAAAGTGTTGTTCCCTGACCACCAGCTGGTCGTCGGCAAATTTCATTCTAATCCGAGAATGGCTAGGTACTGGTTCATGACCAGATAAAAGAGTTTGCACAAGAATATAAAACAGCTAAGTACCTAATAAGTACACTGCTTAATTTAGTTGGCATATTTTTCATAGCAAGTCTTTCTCAGTGAAGGAGGTATCATGTTGATTTACATTCTGCTCTGTATCTTGTGAATCAGCAGTGTGAACAGACTGCCACAGAGGACAGTAGGCTCTCCTGGGTATGTATATAGAAAGGAAGGCCATAAATGTTTGCAATGTGGCAGCAATAAGGCTGCAATAACAGAAAGAAGATGTACAAAACTTGAGGCCATTAAAGATTTAGCAAATTTAAAATAATTTTTAGTACAAAATTCACAGAAGCTGTTAATACCCAAAGGAACCATGTGGTACTATATTTGAGTACTTAAACATTGAAGTCAATTGCCTTTCTCATGACTCAAGGTTAGGTTAAGTCCTACCCAGAAAGCAAGTGCTTTTTTTTTTTTTGTGATACTTTAATAAACTTGGAAGACAAAACATTTTGCTTCTTCTGGTTTTCCAAAAATTGACAAAAGCACACTAAAGCTCAACTTAAGTTCAAGTTACCAGCCACTGGAAAGAGGGTTCAAGAAATGTTAGCCAACAAGAATGACTTCATTCTATTCTATTCTATTCTATTTATATTAATTTTTATACATATAAAAAAAAAAACAATAACTCAGAAGTCTTTTCTTCTCTATGTCAATGATTCTTGATAGCTGTGTGTGATCTTAGTAAATGACAAGAGAGAGCTGTATTTTGTTAGCCAAAATTACGAGCACAACTCAACACTGAGAAACTCATTTGTCCCTGAATAAACTATCTCTCTGCCCCAGGGCTGCTCTCCGCAGGGCTAAAAGTACATTTATTTCTCTGAAGGTTTAGATGATCAAATATTTGCTAACCAGGGTTTTTAAACAATACGAATAAAAGAGAAGCAGCAGAGTCTAGTGTTTCATATTCTGAGGTTTCTAGAATTGCACTATATGGTAGAGTTACAGCTTATGCAGGGATATACTGCGTAAGAAGTAAAATCTCAGAAAGCCCAAATTGCCCCTAATTGCCAATAAACCAATACTGAACCATCTCTCAATCCAAACCGCCAGTTTTTCCTCAAGAACTGTAACAGATCACTGCTTCTGCAGCAGAGCAGCAGCTAAAGTACATTTCTCGCAATTAGGGATACCGTTTGGATGAAAAAATACGTATCTTTAAATATCTGAATCATCCTGAGCAAGGCAGGACGGTCATCCTAAGAGGTATGCGGAGACTGGAAAGAGCAGATTTATATTTCCCCTATCACACCTCAGGACATGTGATACTCTGTGGAAAGGCAAGTGGAATCACCAGCACAATTTAGATTAGTGTCCTCTGGCTTATTTTTATTTTTATTTTTTGCAGTCCAAGTATCTGAATTCGCATAAGTTAAATGTGCCTATAACTTGAATCATTTAAGCTAAAAATATTCTTGAGAAACTAATATAGCCAATGTGGTATGATGTAAACGTTAAATATATCTCTTAAGTCAGAAAACTTGTTAAAGCGCTAGTTCTATGCTTTACTAGGTAGGTCACTGTGCAACCGTATGCAATTTACTTAACTTTCCTAAGCTTCAGTTTTCTCACTGCAAATGAAACCCACTTCACAGAGATGTAATGAGCATTACATCATGTAATACATAAAAAAGATTGTTTCATGTATATGTAGCACACAGACTAGCATGTTAGAAATGACAGAACATGTCTTTTTGAAATTTTCTAACTTTTGTGTATTTTCTAATTTTCTGATGGTTTCTAATATAATTTGCATTCTTCTGGTTTGGAAATTTTATAATGGCATGATCCTCATTTACTGCCAATAAAAAAATAAAGGGCCCAGAGGATAAGCAATAAATCATAATTAATATGGTACTGGTAGCCAGAGAACAAACCATACAGCTTTAAGAAAAGAAGTTTTCTAAACCAAAAAAGCAACTTGCAATGTTCTAATAATATAATTAGGCCTTCTTACCTGAAGGAACTTCTTCACATCAGCAATAATTTCTCTGAAGACAAACTGGTCTTTCTGAACCTCAAACCATCCCAATTTGGTGATTTTAGCAATGACTTGAATTAGAGCTTGGATAACAAAGGGCACCAGCTTGGGTTGTGATGCCACATAATTAAGAATGTAGTTTCCTGTAAGAAAATATTCTGTGATCATTTGGACTTCTCAGTAACATAATATGAATCATGTGAAGAAAAACAGCTAGTTTTTGACAAAAAGCCAATCCCTTTCTCCAAGATACATTCTTACTTATACACTTATTTCTGCTATAATGCTGACAGTGAAAAAAGGATATTTGCTCCAATTCGGTTTATGTATTAGGGGATAATTTGAGTATAATGAGAATGTCACTTTTGTTTTTACATGCTTTCAGGTAGAAAAAACTGCCAGGTGAATATGAAAACGGCAACCAGGCCTAATGAAGCAAACCACACGAACTGCACTCTTCAAACATCTAGTAGCTAGGTCAGCTCACCTCATGTGTTATCAGCCTCATGCATCCTTCTCTGCTTTGATACTTTTCCATCTTATTTCAGATCACCTTCCTTCCCTACTTCATTATTGCTCACAACCCTTCTGAAGTCCATATCCACAAACAAGATTCAGGTCTTCAAGATAAAATGCTTGTTTATTATACTATTTAAGTATTTCTCAACCATTCAACATGTGTAAAACTCTACTACCCTTTTATTAGATTTCTTTTCTTTTAACGTGTCACTGACAAAGTGCTTGAGTTTTATTTCCATATCCCACTTCTCTCATGAGCTCTGTGGCTTTATTGCATGATGATGGCATAGAATGCATGGCTAAGATGATGGCTAAGAATGCATATGTCTTGCTATAGAAAAACTGTATGCTATCCTGTTTATGTGGCATAAAAAAATACGAATAGTATGGTATGATAAAATAAGTATGTAAATTAAGGGAAGTATGAATAGAATAGTGAATTAATTCTTGGAACAAAGTTAATATATCAAAATCACTAGAAGTGGGTAGCAAAGTCAGCTCTGAGCTTCTTAGTGGATCGAGCAGTTGGGTTTAGGTAACAAATATACTAAAAGTCTAACAGAAAGACACAAGAAAAAAATTTTTTAAAAACAAAAGATTCCATTTCTACTTTGGCCTCAAAGGCCAGCAGGCCACTGGAGAAAAGAGTGATGAAAAGGTAAATACCCCAATATTTAACTAAAAATAGCTTTAATGGAAACAACTTCAAAATCTAAGAACACTTTCAATAGTTATCCTTGACAGCTGTAGTGAGATTCTTGACGCTAAAAAAAAAAATTCTCATGACTACCATATTTCAACCTTAATTGTTATTAACATCAAGATTATATAATTATACAAATAAAAAAATTAGACATTATTTTTTTAAAAGCACAGATTTTCCTAGAATTTTCAGATGTTTTTCTTTGTTTTTTGCTTTGTTATGTTTTGTTTTGTTTTTTTGGAGAGGGCATATGTGTGTGTGAGCTAGGGAGGGACAGAGGGGAAGAGAGAATCATTTTTTTTTTTTTAGTGCTTATTTATTAAGAGAGGGAAAGAGAGAGAGAGAGAGAGAGAGAGAGAGTGTGTGTGTGTGTGTGTGTGTGTGTAAGCAGGAGAGGGGCAGAGAGAGAGGGAGACACAGAATCCGAAGCAGGCTCCAAGCTGTCAGCACAGAGCCTGACGCGAGGCTCAAACTCACGACCCACAAGATCATGACCTGAGCCGAAGACAGACACTTAACTGAGCCACCTGAGTGCCTCCAGATTTTCCCAGAATTAAGATAAATTGGGAAAAGGTTTTTCCTACAGATTCAACTAATATAGATATCCTAAGCTTCATTACTTGAAATATTTATTTCAATAATGAAGCTTAAGAAGATGATGCTGCTTCCAGAATATTAAAAACTAATCTGGTTTATTCAGTTCCAATTATTTTTATTATCTTGAAAATGTTTAACCTGGAGGGGATGTAAGGAATCCATATGTGGCTAATGGCAACCACTAGAAAGATAATCTCAAAATAATAGAACAACCAAATAGGAGACAAACCACCTTCCACATTTTAGCTATGCACCAATAAACACACCCTCCCAGAACTCCCAAGTAAAGGCACTGGCTAACATGTTTATTATCTAAGACAGAAAAAAATGTAATAGACCACATTTTTGTTATTTTAGCTGAATGCTTTACAAATATCCGCATGTTATGCTTTTTACATAAACTTTAACAGTGCTCCAGTTTCGTGTCGACGGTAACGACCAAGTAAAACAACACCAATCTCATCATCACCAGCCCCAGATTAACAGGGAAAAGCCATACCAAGAAGAACATGAAATCTTCAAGAAGATACCCAGGAGAATGAAATAAAACAGCTAAAAAAACCTCCCAGACAAAAGTTAATAGAGAGTTGGAAAGCTATCTACTAGAGGCTCTCTGAGTGTCGAATACTGTGTAACAGCACCATTTAGCAATTTTGATGCATGTCAGAAGGGCTTCCTGGCAAACTCCTTATGTGGCTCTCATAGCAATGTGAAGATACTGCTATTATGCTATTATTACTATTATCTTGTTTCTTAGGTAAAAGATATGAAGGTCAGAGAGGTGAAATAACTTGTCACAGTGGCCGAACTGGGACTAAGTCAGGCTGTTGGGTTTAAGTTTTTGTGTGTTTATTGCTTCCAAATACTGACCAAACCATATATATTACTAGTAATGAGTAACTCAAAACTGTAAGTCCAAACTTGCAAACAGTCTTTGGAGTTTACTATCATTAGACTGATGTTTTTGGTATTACACATTATGGGAATTTAATATGAAATACTACTTTTTGACTGCCTAACTGAACTCGAGTAAAAAAGAAAATGCCACAAAGTCTATCAAAAAGCATATAAAAAGAATCTAAAGGAAAAGGGGAAAGATTTGATCTCTCCTTTGGTCCCTAAGGCTAGCATCATATTTTAGAAAAAAGTAAAAAGAGAGGGTGAATACCTCAATATTTAACCAAAAAATTCTTGATGAAAATAACTCCAAATTCTAAGAACACAAAAATCTATAAGCTGTGCCTAGAGAGTCAGCTAAGGAAATATTTGGAGAGAGAGACTGCATGACACAAAAAGAAACTACCATAAGAAGATCAAGATAAAACTTATGAGGTGAAGATGTGGAAAAACTGGAGCCTTCACACACCGCTGGTGAGAATGCAAAATGGTACAGGCACTTTGGAACACAGTTTAACAATTTCTTTAAAAGTTAAGCATGGGGCGCCTGGGTGGCTCAGTTGGTTAAGCACGTGACTCCTGACTTCGGCTCAGGTCATGATCTCAACAGTTTGTGGTTTCAAGCCCTATGTCGGGCTCTGTGCTGACAACACAGAACCTGCTTGAGATTCTCTCTCTCTCTCTCTCTCTCTCTCTCTCTCTCTCTCTGTCTCTCCTCCACTGGCACATGTGTACGCACCCTCCTCTCTCTAAAAATAAATAAGCTTCAAAAAAAAAGGGTAAGCATAAACTGGGGCTCATGGTTGGCTCAGTAGGTTGAGCATCCGACTTTGGCTCAGGTGATGATCTCACAGTTCGTGAGTCTGAGCCCCCATCCGGCCCACTGGTATCCATGCAGAGCCGGCTCCGGATCCTCTGTCCCCCTCTCTCTCTGCTTTTCTCCTGCTCACACTCTCTCTCTCAAAAATAAATGAACATTAAAAAAAAAAAGAAAAGAAAAGTTAAGCATAAACTATGATGCCTGGTAGCTCAGTCAGTTGAGGATCTGACTCCTGATTTCGGCTCAGGTCATGATCTCACAGTCATGGGATTGAGCCCCGCATTAGGCTCCACACTGAGCATGAAGTCTGCTTGAGATTCTCTCTCTCTCCCTCTGCCCCTCTCCCCTACTTGCATGTGTACTCTCTCTCTCTCTCCAAAAATAAAATCATTTTTTTATTTAAAAAACAAAAGTTAAGCATAAACTTACTTATGACCCAGCAATTCCATTCCTAAGTATCTACTCAAAAGAAAGGAAAACATATGTCCACACAAAGATTTGTATGTCAATGTTTACAACAGCACTATTCATTGTAGCCAAAAAGCAGGAACAACCCCAATGTCCATCAAGTAGTGAATGGACAACAAAAGTTCAAATATCCATGCAATGGAATACTACCCTACAATAAAAAGGAAAAAAAATATTGATATATGCTACAACATGGGTAAATCTCAAAAACATTTTGCTAAGTGAAAGAAGTCAGATGCATATGGTATGATTTTATTTACATGAAATGTCCACAAAAGGTGAATCTATAGAGGCAGAAATCATCTTAGTGGTTGGGGGTATAAGAGCAAGACTAAACGAGCATGAGGGATGTTTTGGGGATGACAGAAATGTTCCAATACTGAGCTGTGATGATGTTCACACAACACTATAAATTTACTAAAAATCACTCATTATACACTTAGAACAAGTGAACTTTATGATATATAAATTACAACTCAATAAAGCTGTTTGAAGGGAAGGAAGGAAGAAGAGAGGACTATTTCATATAGGTAATTAAACTTAAGCTACACTTTAATTTGAACAGAAGATGAAAAGGACCACTTCCAGACTAGAGAAACAACATAAGAAAGGCACAAAAGCAAAAATCACATGGCACAAGGTGAAGATCTTCTGGCACAACTATCAGGCTAGTACCAATGAAGACACATGGCTACGAGAATCATCCATTAATTAAAAGCTCATAAAGGGACTTCAGTACTAAGCTGTGGAAATGGTATTTAACTGATAGTTAAAAATAGTGTGATGAATACAGAGAACTGGCAACAGAGTTAATGTTGGAAAGTAATGAGATATATAGTCTGGGACCATATCATAAAAAACAGCATTTTTGAGATGATGTAAAGGCAATGTGACTGTTGAGGCAATTCTTCACATTTTCTGCTTTAACTGCACGCCAATTATCCTACTGACACATGTCAGACACGTCATGTCAAACATTCTAATCAACGTGCAGAAATAAGAGCAGTAAGTCAAACCAATGGAACTCATAAAGGGAACACATCATTTGTTGTTTGTGCTGTAAGTTTCTACTTTTCTCTTTTTTCCAAATTTCTTTTAATGAGTATTCCTCTTTTTAGTTAAGTATTTATTTTAAATACTTATAAAAAATATAAGTCAAATAGACAATCTGGCAATAGGCCTGTAGCTTTTAAATAAATTGAATCAGTGAATTATTCTGCATCAGGCCCTAATGGGTTCACTGGTGGATTCTACCAAACATTTAAGAAAGAAATTGTATCAATTATCTTCAATCTCTTCCAGAAGACAGAAGCAAGAGAATTCCTCCTAACTCATTCTATGAGGCCAGCACTACCCTAATAACAAAACCAGACAAAGATGTTATAAATTAGACACCAATATCTCTCATCAACATAAAGAAAAATCCTCAACAAAATTATTAGCAAATCGAATCTAACAATGCATAAAAAGAATTATGAACCACAACCAAGTGGGATTTCCCCCAGGTTATGCAAGTCTGGTTCAACATTTGAAAAATCAATTAACATAATCAAGAGAGTAAAGAAGAAAAATCACATGATCACATTATTAGATGTACAAAAAGCATTTAACAAAACCCAATGGCCATTTATAACAAAAACTCTCAGCATACTAGGAACTGAGGGGAACTTTCTCAACTTGAAAAAGAACATACAAAAAAACCCTGAAGCTGATAGATAAATCAAAGAAGAATAAACGGAGAGAGATTCCACGTTCATGGGTAAGAAGGCTCAATATTGTCAAACTCTGAGTTCTTCCCAAACTGATGTGTAGATTGAATGCAATCCAAATCAAAATCCCAACAAATTATTTTGTGGGTATTTATAAAACTGATTTTAAAGTTGACATAGAGAGGCAAACAACCTAGAACAGCCACCACGATACTGAGGAAGAACAAAGTTGGCGGTCTGACACTACCCAACTTCAAGATTTATTATAAAACTACAGCAATCAAGACAGTGTGGTACTGGTGAAAGAAAAGCTCGATAGAACAGAATAGAGAGCCCAGAAAGAGACACACGTGAATACAGTCAGTAAATCTTTGACAAAGGAACAAAGGCAAAAAAGAATGGAGTGAAAACAGCCTTTTCAACAAATGGTGCCAAAACAACTGGACATCCACATGCAAAAACATGAATCTAGACACACACTTTACTTCACACTCTTCACAAAAATCAACTCGAATGGATCACAGCCCTAAATGTAAAGTGTAAAACTATAAAAAAAACTCTTTGAGGACAACATAGGAAAAAAACCTACATCATCTTGGGTTTGCAACGACTTTTTACACCTAACAACAAAGGCATAGTTTGTGATAAGCTGGACGCAGTTAAAATGTAAAACTTCTGCTCTGCGAGAGACAACATGAAGAGAGTGAGAAGGCAAGCCACAGACTGGAAGAAAATCTTTGCAAGAGACTTAACTGATAAAGGATTGCTATCTAAATTTACAGAAACTCTTAAAACTCAACAATAAGAAAACAACCTGATTTCAAAATGAGCAAAAGACTTAGACACCTCATCAAAAAAATAGACAGATGGTAAATAAACATATGAAAAGATGTTCAATCATATGTCATCAGGGGACTGCAAATTAAAACACACCTACTACAACAGCCCAAATCTCAAACACTTAAAACATCAAATGTTGGCGGGAAAGTGGGGCAACAGGAACTCTCATTCACTGCAGGTGAGAATGCAAAATGGTACAGCCACTTTGGAAGACAGTATGACGATTCTTTACAAAATTAAACATACTGTTACCATACAATCTAGCGATCACTCTCCTTAGCATTTACCCAAATGAGCTGAAAACCTATGTCCACACAAAAACCTGCTTTAAGCTTTGTTCTTAATTGCCAAAACTTGGAAGCAATCAAGATGTTCATCAGCAGGTGAATGAATAAATTGTAGTACATCCAGACAATGGCATATCATTTAGCGCTAACAAGAAATGAGCTACCAAGACATGAAAAGACATGGGAGAATGTTAAGTGCATATTACGAAGTAAAAGAAGCCAATCTGAAAAGGCTACACTGTATGATTCCAACTACATGACATTCTGGAAAAGGCAAAACTATGAAAACAGTAAAAAGATCAGTGGTGATCAGGAGTTAGAGGGGGGGAGGAACACGGAGGATTTTTGGGGGGCAGTGAAACTATTCTGTGGAATGGGGGGGGGTATGTCATTATACATTTATGCAAACCCACAGAATGCACAACACCAGGAGTGAATCCTAACATAAACTATGGTCTTTGGGTAATGATCATGTGTCAGTGCAGTTTCATCAATAACTAATGCACCTCTGGTGCAGGATGCTAAGACTGGAAGAGGCTATACATGTGTGCGGAACAGAGGACAGGAGAACTCTACTTTTTGCTCAGTTTTGTTGTAAACCTAAAACTGTTCTAAAAAAAATAAAATTTATTTAAAATGTGTGGGTGTGTGTATACAATAAGTCAAATAGAGGTGCCTGGGAGTCTCAGTTGGTTAAGCATCCAGCTCTTGATCTTGGCTCAGGTCATGATCTCACAGTCTGTGGGGTGGAGCCCCATGTAGGGCTCTGTACTACAGCACAGTGTGGAGCCCGCTTGGCATTCTCTCTCTCTCCCGCTCTCTCTGCCCCTCCCCCTCTCACGCACACACATGCACACACACGTGTGAAAAAATGAGGATAACCATAGTGCCCACTCCATAAGATTGGTGGATAAAATGAGATAGTACAAATCTTACCAAAGAGTACACACAATAAAACGCTTGTTATGATTTATTATTAAACTAAGCAAATGTTTTTTTGATTACACATTGTTGTATAATACATCACTGTGCACCACTAGATGGATAAAGGAGACTTGACAACTCATCTTTAAAATAACAGAATTTTAAATAACTTGCATGCCTATTAACAGTTTAACATATTGAAAAGGAAAACATTATTTTAACATGTAATTTTAAATAACGTAACATTGTGTGTCAACTATACATTAAAAGAATAAAGTACAATTTCATAAAAAGTATAATAAACCACTTACTGATATCTACCCTCTGTTCAACTGGCAAAGGACTGACTCGGCTAACAAGTTTTGAAAGACATGTTGCTGCAAGGAGCTGAGCATAGGATGTCTGTAAGGAATAATAAATTGTATTTACTATTACCACAAATGAAATCATCAAAACACTATGATAGAACTTTTCCTAAGCAATAAGGGAAATTCTTCTGGTTTTCCAAACTGGCAAGATTTACAATGAATAAAATATATATGTAAATACACATATATGTGTACAATCTCTCGTAAGAGTTCAGTAGTTGAGGAAGGTATAGCTCTCTTTTTCAAACAGCAGCAAATAATCAAGAGTAAAAAATTATTTTGATCAAGTTCAAATAAAATACTCCTACCATATCTACACAGTACTGTACGTTCTGGCCTCTGATTAGCTCTTCAAATTCACCTGGTTCCACTCTTCACCATCCTCTAACCACAAAAGCCTTTCAGATCCTTTCAGTGTCTTTCCCACCCTGACCTCCCCACCCCATCAGATCCATGTCTTACTGTATTGTACTCTTTGGCCACCAATTATCTTAACAGAGTACTCAATCCTTCAAAATTTGGTTCAGTTATTCACTATACCTCCAGCAGTTTCTTGTTTCTTTTTTTTCTCTTTACCAGAGGTCAGCAAACTAAGGCCCGTGGATCAAATCCCATCTGTTTTTGCAAGGTCTGTGGGCTATGCATGGTTTTTACTATTTTAAACAGTCGGGGAAGAAATAAAAATAATAATAATATTTTGTGACATGTGAAAAATATATGAAGCCCAGGTTTCAGTGTCCATAAATAAAGTTTATTAGAACACAGCCACGCTCACCCATTTGTATACTACCTATAGCTGCTTTCATGCTGTAACAGCATAGTGGGATTGCTGAGACAGACTGTATGTGGCACTCATTGCCACCTACTGCTGCTCAATGCATTATAAATTGCAATAATATAGTTATAATTCCATAGCGGCTAGAGTGTCATAGGTATCCCCATGACATGTACCTTTGATTATTACGAGTGCATAACCATCATGTCAAAACAAGAAAAGATAAAAGCAGATTTCAAATGTCTAACTTCTAAGGCACAGTAGAGTTTGGATAATTTTGTTACTGAATTAGATAGCAGAGCAATGTGCTCTTCATGGCACTATAGCTGTCCTAGAAGACTATGTATTGACAGTATCAGACTAAGTATTCATGCCAGTATTCCTAACTCACAGGAAATCAAAAGTCCAAAAAAGAAGAAAATTAAAACAGCGTATCTCCTCACGGTGGAATTTCCTCACAAAAAGAAAATGGGGCTGAGACCAAAGTTTTGAAGTGACTCATTTGTTAGCCAAGCAAGAAAAGTCATTTACCAATGGAGAATTAATTAAATCGCCATTATTTTATTGTAGCAGCTGAAGCTATATCTGCAGAGAAAACAAACCTCAGACTACTAGCCTTTCAATGAGAATAATGCTCAAGCAATCGAAGACGTAAGAGCAACATGGAAAGCCCATTTTAAAGAAAGCAAATGATTTGGAAGTTCTCTTTAGTTCCTGACGAGCTGACAGACCTTACTAATTCTGCTCATACTGCTACCAATACTATCCACTTATTCCAGAAGTCAATGCTAAGTTTGAAATGACTAAAGACCTCCATGAAGAGTCTGTGTGGAACTACAGGCCAGAAATATTTTCAAAGAAACTGAGAAAACACTAATTGTGTGCAGCCTGAAGTGGTATCTGCTAAGATGTGTCACGAGTGGTGGTAAAAATACATGGAGCAGAAAAGGGCTTAGTTGTACAAACTTAAAAAGCTTACAAAAATGTAAGAGTCTAAAACCTATGGTTCTTCATTGTATTATTCTTCAGTAGATACTTTGTAGTAAATTATTTGAGTCTATCCTGTGTTAATGAATAGGTGGTGTAAACAGTAGGCTTCAATTCACTTTGGTGAACTTATCTTCATTCAGTTCTGTGAATTTCTGTCAGAAATAGGAGCTGAAAGTCCTGACTTGCCCACCCACCCCCGACCCACCACACACACAGTAGTTGAATAGCTTAGCAGAGGTAAAGTTTTACTGCAACTTTGTTTAGCTCAGGGCTGAGACTGACATTTTCTGAAGAGAAGAACCATTTTAAACCACCACTGTTGAATGTGAAGTGGCTTTGAAAATTAGCTTTTGCAGCAAACTTGATAATGTAATTTAATGAATTCACCCTAAAGTTACAAACTTGCCTAAAAGGCAAATAGTGCTTAGTACTTATATTACAAAACTTATAATGCAGCAAAGTCATTTCATAATAACTAAACACTGTTTCAATCACAACTAGTATTAAGCTGCTTTATATACTTTCCACACCATCAAAGTTAAAAGTGGCAAGATCTCTATTCTTGGGTATGTTTTCTGAGCACCAACTATAGTTCCAGCAGTATTTTTCAGACCCTGATGCAAGTGCAAAGGAAATTTCCATATTTTAAAATCCATTTAACTGAGCAATTGAGGAGCTTCCACCTAACCTTCAATTGGAAGGGACGAATCTGCAACATAATGACATTCTGAAAGGCAAACATCAAGAGCAGTTTGAACAGAGTTCTATAAATGCCTTCTAAGTGATGAATGTGCTTAATTAAAACCATGTTTATGGACTGATATCAATACTTGGCAGTACTTATCTGTGTGAAAAGACATTTTCAAAGACAGAATATAAAAAATTTCATTACAGATCTGTAGTAACACATGAACATCAGCAATCAACTTGATGACAGAAATACTAACTTTGAACCCCAATTAGGTCAATTGTATTATCCCCAAAAGAATAATTTAATTCTTCTGAGTAGATGTGTATTACAAAAAACTGCACTCAATTATTATACTGTCAGTTTCAACAATAAAATTTTGTGGAAATCTGTTTCTCTCTTCTTATACATGTACTTACAAAATATCCTCGATTTAGCCTCTTGGCCTGCAAAACCCACAGTATTTACAATCTGGCCCTTTACAGAAAAAGTTTGCTGACCTCTGTTCTAGTTCATACAGTCTCCTACTGTAGCACTACCATATCGTTCTTTAGCTTTTTATTTACACATTTATGTCTCTCCGACTAAACTAGAAGTTACTTTGGTGCGTGTGCATAAAACAAGTAGGTAGTACTAGGCCTCGTTTTACATTTAAGTATTTGCTCCATGCCTGCCGAGTGAATGGCTAAGAATCTCTAGAAGCAGGCAAGAGTTAGCATTCCTATGAATCATTCCTTCATGTTTCACAGTTAATTACAATCTGCCTCTCTCACCTGGAATTTTTTTTTTTAAAAAGCTCCTAATCAACTTTCTAAAAATGCAACCTTTGCCCACTACTGTTATGAGACATCAAAAAGGGCCAAGAAGAATCAAGAAATTATTTCAATTCATGCCTATTTCCACCTCTTGGCCTCTTCCCTAAGTTTGCTTTCCAGGCTTTCCAATTCTTTCTATGATTAATCTCTTTGACAGTGAAATAAACTACACTAAAAGGACATGCAGCACTATCAATTATCATTGCTAAACTACACAAGCTCATTAACACTGACATATATCTCCTGGTATTTCATGGTTAATCGCTGTTATCAAATACTTACTGTTCCTTGTTCTAATAAAAGTTGACACTTGCTGAGACATTCTGGGCTGTCAATAAGTTCCAGGAGTGCTTTCTCAGCCTCTATTCTTTGCGTAAGATCAGTCCCTATGTAGAGGTGAGTACATAACACTTCCAATTCAGCCAAACTCTTGAGAAGAAAAAAGAAATTAACATTTTACTTGAGTGAAAAACAAAAATAAGGTAAATGTATTAATCACAGGACCTGAGGGATGCGAATACCATGCCTGTATTCATCAATTCAATAAATGTTTATGGGGCTACGGCTACCAACTAGGGGTCACAATGGTGAAAAAAAAAATCTCCTAACTCCAAATTATTTATTTATAAATTGATAGTGCTATGGTGGAAAAGTAACAGTATAGAAAGAAAAGGACTTGCCTAATTGAAGGAGTATGAAAGTAGTAACAACTTTCAAATGTTACTGCCTAAAGTAGTAACATTTATCCGAAAAGGGTGAGCCAAACAAAAAAAGACTAGACAGCAGTCCAGGCCAAGAAATAGCCTGGACTATTTACCAGGGCCCAGAACAGAGCGTAATCATGTCAAGGCATTAAAAGGTCAATATCACTGGTAGACAGCAAGGAGGAGATGCCAAAGGAAGCTAAAGACATAGGCAGGCGGGGATTATCAGGTGCAAGTGGCAGATGCCATGCCAATTACATTATTTCTCAAACTGCAAGAACTTCAATGGATCCATCCATAAAAAAGCAAAGATAATTATAAATATACACTGATCTGGGGCTTCCGAACTAATGACTCATAGTGCTGCAGGCAAACTGTCATGATTTTCAGGAACTATGACCTAACCCCATGTTTTTTCTAGCAGTGTAATAACCAGTTATCATGTTGTAGCCTACTACTTTATAGGCGCAAAGAATAATTCATTCTGTTTAGAAATGTAATTTCATCTGAAGATATAAAACACATGGATAAAATCTAGAGGAAAATGAGATCAGCATTCCTTCCAGCTTAAAACAATTTTTGTTAAAGGCACTTGACAAAAACTACTTCACTTTTTTTTTTAATTTTTTTAACGTTTATTTATTTTTGAGAGAGAGAGAGAGGGGGAGAGTGTGTGCGTGTGCGAGTGGGGGAGGGGCAGAGAGAGAGGGAGACACAGAATCTGAAATAGGCTCCAGGCTCTGAGCTGTCAGCACAGAGCCTGACACGGGGTTTGAACCTGGGAACGGCAAGATCATGACTTAGGCCGAAGTCAGACGCTTAACTGACTCAGCCACCCAGGTGCCCCAAAACTACTTCACTTTGAACTTGAAATAAAATTAATTCTTTGGAGGACAAAAAAAAAAAAAAAAAAAAGGCACAGATTTCAGTATCAGTAGTTATATGAAGGTAATAGGATATTCCTAAAGAAATGCCACTTTTTATCCTTTCTGGCCTGAATTTTTATGTGGCGGCCTTACAGCTACACTAGTCCAAACATTCTCTCAAATACATATATCTTTGGCTAACAGGAATACAGGCAAAACACTGAAATGAGACTTCCTCTAGCCCTTTTATTCTTTTTCCTTCTCTCTCCTTCTTAGCTCATTTATGGCATTTTCCACTTCCTATCCAGGTCAGAGCCCAACATCCCAGACTTGAGAATTTTCTGCTAGATTGAAAGTAAAAAAGAAAGGTTTCAAATGAATAAATGAAGATAAAGGACCTCCAAGGCGCCACATTTTCCACATTTCCCCCAACTTGGCTGGCCCAGCAAGCCCTCAGAGTACTGCCCCATAATGCTCATAATATTAAAATGTATAGAAAATTTATGGTTCATGAATACATACAAATATCCATATTTTCTCCAAGGGTAAGAAATACAAAAACAGAAAGAGCTACCTTTTTCTCTCTCTTGGCTCATGATCAACCTTAGAAGTCTTTTCCTTCATCTAATAAATTTGAAAGGCTGAATTTTAGAGCTGGTAATAGCCAGAAAATTTAATGATAAACTGATCCTGCTGTCATGCATTCATCTAGGTCTAAGAGTCTTTGAAGAAGCAGACTTTGGATTCAAAAACAACTGGGCCAGAAATAGTGACCTAACTGTTTAAAAACAAAAGGCAGCAAAATAAGTGAGACTCAAACCGATCTTACGGATTTGTTTGGAAGATGAAATGAGTAAGGGTCACATAACTTCTGGCACATAGTACTCCTTATGAAGGCTAGCTGTTTATTAATATGACTGAATAATAATATTGTACTGGCTGGAACTGTATCCTTCTAAAAGATAGGTCTAGGGGCACCTGGGTGGCTCAGTCGGTTAAGCTTCTGACTTCGGCTCAGGTCATGATCTCAAGGTTTGTGAGTTCAAGCCTCCACATCAGGCTCTGTGCTGACAGCTCAGAGCCTGGAGTCTGCTTCGGATCCTGTGTCTCCTCCTGTCTCTGCCCCTCCCATGCTCATGCTCTGTTTCTCTCTGCCTCTCAATGATAAATAAATGTTAAAAAAAAAAAAAAAAAAAAAGGTCTAATTCCTAACCCCTAGTACCTTTGAATGTACCCTTATTTGGAAATAAAGGTCACTGCAAATCATTAAAGGTCACTGCAAATCCACCATCCTGGATTTAGGGAGGGCCCTAAGTCTAATGACTCATAAAAGAAAAGAGAGGTACATGTGAGATGCAAAGACACAGAGAGACACCAGGGAGAAGGTCATGTGAAGAAGGAGGCAAAGGCTGGAATGATGAATCTACATGCCAAAGAACGCCAAGAATTGCCAGCAGCCATCACAGAGTAGGAAAAAGGCACAGGGCAGTTTCTCCCTCAAGGCCTCCAGAAGGACCCAATACTACTGGCACATTAGTTTCAGACTTCTGACCTTCATAAGTTTAAGACAATAAATTTCTGTTGTTTTAACCCGCCCAGTTTGCGGTCATTTGTCACCACAGTACTAGGAAACTAATACAAATACAATATTGATCAAATCAATGGGACCTAAGTAAATATATCTGGAAAGATTCCAGAAAGTTCTGGAAATTATTTTGTCGGTTTTGCTATACTGATTTAGAGAACTTCAACACAAAGTAAGTCTGGAGCATATTTAAATAGTATTCATTTAAATCAACAATACTACGAATTACCCCTTTCTTTCCAAAGGTATTTCAGAATATTAACTGAAAGGCTGTGCAAGATAAAATGGGAGAGGCTTGAACTTTCTCTTACAAAAGGCTAAAACAAAGGGGCAAAAAAATCCAGTCATTCTTTCACTGTAATGATAATAATGAAACACATGGCAGGCATATCAAATCTTTTTAGAGAAAAGGATACATACCTAAAGATCCTTACCCTGGTGGAAAGGCATTATCTAAACATTTAAAACACTCACAATGTGGTGAATGCTGACTGACCAAATAATCTTCTGATTAGCATTTGACTTTCCAGAGAATCTATAAAGAGAGACTTTTCCACAATGAATTAATAAATTTGCATCTTAGTTTTAAACACTGGGGCACCTGAGTGGCTCAGTCAGTTAAGTATCCAACTCTTGGTTTCAGCTCAGGTCATGATCTCACGGTTTCGTGGGTCCAAGCCCTACATTGGGCTCTGTGCTGACGGCACAGAGCCTGCTTGGGATTCTCTCTCTCCCTCTCTCTCTGTCCCTCCCCTGCTCATGCTATCTCTCTCTCTCTCTCTCTCTCTCAAAAATAAGTAAGCTTAAAAAAATTTTTTAAAACAGTGATGTCTACACATACAGTTAACATTAGAATGCCTCAGATAAATGGATCCTTTCTTGATTTGCTGACAAATCAGGTTTGAGTTATCAAAGCTCCTACAAGGCTTAATAGCAATATTAGAAGCCCATAAAAATAACTAATAGGCAGAACAAGTAGAATTGGACATCACTTAACTCCCAAACAATAACTATCAAATACAAACAGACAGCATCCAACTTTCATAGCCTAAGAAACAATAACATAATTCTGCCTATAATCTAAATAAGAATCTTCTACATTATTATGACCTCATCCCTGGCCTTTGTGCTTGACATATAATTAACCCTTAAATGATGTGACTTCTTCTATTCCCACACATGTATCTATCAATGGGTAGATAGTGAGAAAAACAAAAACAAAAACAAAACCAGACAAAAAGAGTATATACTGGAAGGCATTATAGGAACAAAAAGCAGATGACAGGTTTCTGGCCAGGGAGGGAGGGAGAGCAGAACAGGATAGGGGAACAGTAAGAGGGATTACAAAGGAATAAAAAGAAACTTTTGGGGGTGATTGACATGTTCATTATCTTGATTTCAGTGATGATTTCACAAGTGTATACAGAAGTCAAAACTCCTGCACAACTCAAATATGTGTGGTTTATTATTTTCCAATTATGTCGTACTATAAGCTGGGGGGGGGCGGGGGGGAGGGAAAAAGAATGAACCAGAAAAATTCTACCCCAATTGAATTTAAAACTCAATTACTTCTCTGTATCTTTCCTGCTATCTGGAATTAAGCTTCTTGATTACCATTAACAGAAAATACGTTCCTTTCCCACAAATCTTTGTTTCTTCTTCCCTTTACTACTTTTTCCTGAGCATACCTGAAAGCTTATTCCAGGGTCTCTAGAAACTCTTCCTTCTACAATATATTGGATAGTATCTGTTTTTAGAGCTTTATAGTTTACAAAAGTATTCCCATTCTTTTATTTTTCAACCCATCCTGACAAATGGGCTCCTACAAAGTACATATTTTTAGCCCACCCATTTTAAGACAAAAAAAACCAAGGCCGAGAGATCAAATACATATAAGTTGCTCAAGATCAAGTATGGCGTAAATGGTCAATTTTAAGCCAAATAAATACGAGTCTATATGCCTCAAGAACATGTTTTCTCCTTACCATCCTGGCACCTTGCCACCCTTTACTTTGGCCTGCAAGGAGAGAAGCAGACGATGTCCTACTCCCTACTTTCAACTCTGTCTGCTCATCATTTTTATATCTACCAATTTCTCCCTCTTGGAAAATTCAGAAAGATGCTGAAAATAACCCCAAAATGTCAGAAACTGAATTGAACATACTTCCCACAGACTTCCACTTCAAGTGTCTGTTTTCAGTGGTTTCAAAGGTCTAGACTAGGATCTAGATTCATAACCTTGACGTTAACTTTGTCGCTTCTTCCTCCTTAGTCCCTCCTGTATAGTTAAAGAGTTTGGCCTTACCCAAAGAAAAGTCTGGGCTTTACCCTCAGATTCTAGGAGGTAACTTATATTATATCTGATAGGCCTATTTTTGTTCAGGTGCAAGGGGCTGGAGGGTGCACAGTCCACAGTCTTATGTTGGGGGCTGGCCACATCAGAAAGACCAACTGTGTGTTTAAGGGTGGGGGCTCTGGATCACATGGTATTAGCCTAAAGACTGAGGTCAATCACATGGGCAATGAAAAGTCCATCGTGACCATGTAATGAAGCCCCAATAAAAAGTTCCCTGGTTTGCAATACTCAAAGCATACTGTCACACATACAGGCTGGGAGCGTAATATGTCCCAGTTAAAAGTAAAAGTTTTACTTTTAGGGACAGTAAAAGTTTTGTTTTGCAACCCTCCCAGACTCTGTCCCTTGCATCCCTTCTTTTAATCAATTTCAATCTGTGTACTTTCCCAGTAATAAACTGCATGCATATGACAGCCTTCAGTGAATTCTTTGAGTCGTTTTGATAAACTATCAAATCTGAGGGTAGTTCTAGGAAACTCTCAATATGCAGTCGGTGTCAGAAAGAAGTGAGGGCAGTCTTGCAAACTATATCCTTTAAGCTTGCAGTGTAGCTTATTTCCAGGATATAGTAGTTTGTTATAAAATCTTTTTTTTTTTAATTTTTTTTTAATGTTTATTTATTTTTGAGACAGAGAGAGACAGAGCAT
>NW_026057577.1:92863477-92973302 GCF_023721935.1 Panthera uncia
ATCGGAAGCAGGCTCCAGGCTCTGAGCCATCAGCCCAGAGCCTGACGATAAAATCTTAACAATTCTTTTTAACTACAGACTCAGACTCACCTCTACAGGATATTCATAGACAACAGAGCAATAGAACAGTATTTTCTAACTGTGGCCTTCAGTGCCCTGGATGTCTTCAGCAGCTTCTTTGGGAATGACAGTGGCAGCTTTGGAATCTGCCACCTACTTACCGACCCTAAGCAAATTATTTAATCCTTCAACACCTCGCATTTGAAACCACAGGTAGTAAGACCCACCTTCCAAAATAATTGTGAAGAGTAAGACCAAACACAAAAAGCTTAACCCAATGCCTGGCACACAACAGATTCACAATAAATTGTAAATAATCCCTTCAGTTACTGATAAATTATACAACACTATCTTGGACTTGCATCTACAGTTTCTCCCATTCAAGTCCATATTGCCAGGATGATCTTTCCCAAACCTCTTTTCCATCATGTTACCAGGACATTTACAATAGTTCACAATCTCATTTAGATTAAATCAGGCAGCCTGGCTGCATATTAAGAAGCATGGCCATACTCCCTGCTTCTGGAACAATTCTGAAAGCAAAAAGATTGACAAACTGGGTACCCTAAATTTTTCCTCATGTCACTTCTTGATTCTCATCTCAATCCCTCTGTTCTATTTTTTTTTTATGTTTATTTATTTATTTATTTATTTGAGAGAGAGAAGGCAAACAGGGGAGGGGCAGAGAGAGAATCCCAAGCAAGCTTCATGCTGTTAGCGTGGAGACCGACGCAGGGCTTGATCCCACGAACTGTGAGATTACGACCTGAGCCAAAATCAAGAGTCGGACACTTAACTGACTGAGCTGCCCAGGCACTCCTCAATCCCTCTGTTCTATCTTCCTCACTCTGCTCCCAGCTCTATCTTTCCTTATTCTGCCTTCCTCCTCCCAATCTGGACTGTCTCTTCTCAGATGGTAACCCAGATCCATTGCTTCCTTTGGGACAGAGTACCCTAACTCACTTACAGCTTCCTAACGAGGATGCATGTACCTTGAATGGTATGCCTGGGCTATTGATCCCCTTGCCCTCCAGGCTGCCACGCTTTTGGCTATGAGCAATTTATGTCAATGAACCAGACCATTACCATTTTTTATGTATGCCGTGATGTGAAAAAGATTGTGGAGAAGCGCCCTAACCTCACCTTACACAAGTCCACATCTTTACTCATCGCCCTAATGGCATAATTTTGGACCAGCTACCCTGGTGAGTAGGTGACAGTAAGATATTGACATGAAAGAATATAGAATTATGAGTTATTATGTCTATTCTAACTCTATAGCCTTGGGCAAGTCACAACGGTTCTAAGATTCAGTGTGTTCAAGAATAAAACATATGTATGTATATGTATACATGTAAGTATATATATATATACACATATATATATATATATACACATATATATGCACACCTCTCAAATTAGTTGTGGGGCTCAAAATCTACAATAAGCATGTGAAAATTTAAAATGCTAGGTACCAGTTATCATTATTAATAAATGCTCCTGGAGTTAACTGGAGAACAATATGGTCTCATATGCTGGCAATGCTTCAAACTGAGAAGTTTCAGAGTTTTTTTCTGGCTCCCAAAACTGTGATCTTTAATTGTCCATCTATACTTTCAAGCTGCTGTGAAATACATTCCTGGAAAACCAATATAGGTAGTTTTGGCATTAGCAGCTAATTTTTCCAACACTCTACCTGAATCTGAAGAAGTCTTCCGGGACTGAGTGATTTACTATTATGCATCATCTTCTACGTCTGAAAACTTCCAAACTTCCACCACAGTCTTTAATTTACCCTCAAGATTTACACCTGAACTATGAACACCTGATTACCTTTTTATAACCCCTAAGTCCTCCCTGCAAGATTTTTCCCATGAAAATTTCCCAGAGGGCATGTTTACCAAAATGGAAATAAATAACATTATGTTGACCTGGATGCCCTTAGAAGCCGCAAGGAGTCAAAAGGTAATGTGTGGGGCTCACTACTTCCTGGTCTATAAATCCTAGAACTGTCAATTACCTGACAGGACAGTGGCTGGTTGGAAAGAAAAGATCCTTTGGAAGAAATCAATAAATAAGAAATGAGCCAGTATGACCACAGGCGGTCCAATGAAGTCTACAAAAGGAACGTGTCACATACAGACACTGTCACCACATTATGAAGCTGACTACCCCTCCAAGGACATTGCTGCCATCCACAGCCTCCCCTTCTCGCTTTCCTTTTATATGAACTTTATGCTCCAGCCAGACCAAACTTCTTGCAGAGTGCCATGTTCTTCCACAATTCTTTGCCATCATTCACATGGTCATTTTGCCTCTATACTCTGCCCTTCCTCTTCACCGGGCTAGCTCCTACATTTATTTCAAGACCCACTCGATTGGAAGTTCCCTGAGAGTAGAAATCACAGTTTTGCTAGAGCTGTCTTCAGTGCCTAGCAAAGTAGCAACTCAATAAATAAGTGGAAGAATGGAAGCTCAAAGAAACTCAAAGCATCCCCTCTGAGAACAGTTCTGCCTCACTACTTCTCTACACACACACACACACCGGGTTGACGACCCATCTTCAATGTTCCCATGGTATCCTGTGGTTAGTCCTACCATATCATTTTCACATGTACAGTAATTATCTGTAAATTCTATGAGGGCAGGGATGGTAAGATGCTGTAATCCTTTATCCCAGAACTGTGCACAATGCTTGGAGACACGGTTGGGAAGCTCTATGTTTGTTGAATGAATAACTGGATGCATATGCCAGTGCAGCCCGAGAATACGGGAGCCTTCCTACTCAAGCACGCGTCCCGTCCTTATCATCTCCACGCTCCTCGGGCACGCAGCCCCCGTTTCCTCCTCCAATAAGGCTCCCGCGAAGCACTCCTTCGCAACTCCCTACAGATACAGCTCCTGCCCGCTCTAGCCAATTAAAATCCAACCGCTGCCGCCGCTCCTGCGGCGAACCCCAGCCCCTTCGCGAGCTGCGTCCCAACCGTGTTGAAGTCAGGCGATTGAGCGGCGGCCAGCGACGCGGTGGGAAGGCTGGCCCGGCCCCGCCGGGCTCCCCACCTGCCTGGGCGCCGCCAGAGCCGCCCTTCGCGCCGCGCCCCGAGCAACGAGTTCGGGCTCCCGCGCCGCAGGTCCTCAGCATCCGAACCTCCCCCGAAGGGCGAGCTCCAAACCTGGCCCTGCCCCTCCACCCGCCACCCCAGAGCTCGAGCCGTCCCCTCCTCGGGCCCGGGCCCGGGGTGTGCAGCCCAGGCCAGTGCCCGAGTCTCCCACCAGGGCGGGGGCTGGGACTACGAAGCCCCGTCAGCGGCCCCGCGGCCTCCGCCACGGTTCTCGGCCCTCAGTCTCCAGACCCCAGCGCCCCGCCGGGTTCCCGAGGCGGCGGAGCGGGGACCCGCGGTGCAGAGCGCACTGACCTGGAAGTGCAGCGCCATCTTCCCGGGAGGCGGCGCCGGCCGGCCGCCCCGAGCGCCCGAGGGGAGGGAGCAGAGGCGGGCGCCGCGGAAACCCCAGCCGCCCGCGGGGTCCCTGCGCCGCTGGTTTGCTCGCACGTTCGTCGCCTCCGCCTCGCGGCCCCTGCGTTTGAAGCCCTGGACGGGGCGGGGCCTGGCGGGGCGGGGCGGGGCGACGGAGACAGAGCGGGGGGCGGTCCGGAGGGGGCAGGGCCTGCCTGGGGAAGCTGGGAATCTCAACTGCCCCCCACACGGAAGTTTCAACCGCTGCTGCCACCTCAGGTGGGTCATGACCTCTGGTATCTTTCCTTTGACACAACCATGGCAACCTAACTGTCAGCCGGACCCCCGGCTCTCTTACATCTCCCACAAACTTTATGGATCCTTAAGCCCTACAGCACAGTTATTGCCCCTGGCTTCAGATGCTCCCATCTCCACAACTGTTCTTGTCCCCTAACATCCACTTGCCATGACACAATCAGCCATAACTTTGACTCCTTCATGTCAACTGCAGTCCTTGACCCCTGACTTCCAAAGCCCAACTTCCATTTACTTTTTAACTTTACTTGGCTTAAAATTAAACGTGTCTACATGGTGTTAAGTCAAAAAATTCTAGCTCACCTCTTACTATTTCTTGTCTATATTTCATTGAATATGGACTTGTATTTTACACCAAATGATTACATTAGAGTGAGAATTTATTTGAACAAAACTAGATCATAGTCCCTCCTTTCTGGTGCTCTTCATTTCTTCTTGAAGATTGACATTGGGGGCATTGTACTTTAGTGTGAAAAATTAATACTTCTTATAGTTCAGGTTTACTAGTGACAAGTTCATCTTTTCTTAACATGAATCTGTCTTTATTTCACCTATATTTTTTATAGGATAGTTTTGCTGGGTATAGAATTCCATTTTGTCTTTAAAAAATGTTCTCAGCATTAAAAAAAAATGTCTTTCCCTTGATTTCTGGTTGCTGTTGTTTCTGTTGAGAAGTTAGCCATTAGTCTGATTGTTGTTCGTTTGTAGGTAATGCATGTCCTTCTTCCACCCCTGGCTGCTTTAATTTTTTTCTTTCTGTTTGGTCTTCAGCAGTTTGAGTATAATGTTAACTGTATGTGTTTATATTATCCTGCTTGGGATTCATAAGATTTCTTAAATATGAATTCTGATATTTTTTATCAGTGTTTGAAAATTCTCGGTTTTTCCTTAAATATTGCTTCTGTTCCTTTCTCTTCTCCTTCTGGAACTCCAGTGACAGGTATATTAGACTTTTTTGAGTATTCCATATCTCTTATACTCTTTTCTGTATTTTTTGTATTTTTTTCTCATTGTGCTTTTTAAAAAAATGTTTATTTTGAGAGAGAGAATCCCAGGCAGTCTCCATACTGTCAGCACAGTGTCTGACATGGGTCTCAATCTCACAAACTGTGAGATCATGACCTGAGCAGAAATCGAGAGTCAGATGCTTAACCAACTGAGCCATAGAGGCGCCCCTCATTGTGCTTTAATCTGCATATGTTTTTATTGACCTGTCACCCATTTAGGAGAAACTGTGTTCTGCTGCTACACACCCCTCTATTGAATTCTTAATTTGAGTTATAATATTTTCAATTCCAAAATTTTCATTTGAATTCCCCCCTTCCATTCTTTAAACAGATTCTAAGGCTTTGGTGAAATTCTTTCTTTCCTGTGTTTTCTTGAACATTATAATCATATTATTTAAAGCCCCTATCAGATAACTCCAATATCTGAATCACCTATGGGTCCTCCTGGCTTTTGGTATTTGGTCCTATTTTTAAAGCATGCCTTACAATTTCTTATTGAATGTCAGACAATGTGGAAGAAAAATTGTAGAGGCTGTGGATGATAGCAGCTTTCTCTAAAGAGGATTAAGTTTTCTTGTTGTACATAGAATACAAGTGGATCACTTTAATCCTATTGAGACTTGGTTTTAGGATTTTATTTATTTATTTTTAATAAAATTGTTTATTTATTTTGAGAGAGAGAGCATGTGAGCTTGAGTGAGGGAGGGGTAGAGAGAGAGAGGTAGAGAGAGAATCCCAAGCAGGCTCTGCCTTGTCAGCACAGAGCAAGATATGGGGCTCAAACTCATGAACCTTGAGATCATGACCTGAGCTGAAATCAAGAATCAGATGCTTAACCCACTGAGCCACCCAGGTGCCCCTGTTTTAGGCTTTTAAATTCAACTTTATTTCAGTCTTGCCCTTATTCCTAGGTCATGGTTCTTACTAGATCTTACTGTATCTTAGAGGCCTGAATGTTTGCCAAGACCCCTTCACCTCCTGGGGCTCGAACTCTAATCCCCATTTCCCCAACACTGTTAAGCTGCTAAAACCTCTGTTCAACTCTTTAGGTGCTTCTGTTCTGCTGAGTTTCTTAAAGTCTTTCGTGTGCATGTGCCTCTTAAGAATTTACTGATGATTTAAGGGTAATTTGTACACAGATTTTGGGGCTCACATCTCTGTAATTTTCTCCTCTCTAGAATTGTGCTCTTCAAATCCCAGCTGCTTTTGTTCCTAAACTCTCATCTCTGCTTCTAGCCTACTGAGACTGCTACTGTCTGTTTAGCTCTTTTACTCCTGCACCAATTCAAACTGCCCTGGGGGTGGGAACTGACCTGAATGTGGATTTTGCCCATTAGCACTTTCAGGCTTTCAAGGGTTTAAGTTTATTTGTTGTTCTCTAGTGCCTTCAAGCAGTAGTTACGTGTGTGTATGTGGGTGTATAGTTGTTAATACACATTAAATTATTGTCAAATTTATATGTAGTTGTTATATATGTAATATATTAACATAGTTGTTAAATGTATGTGTATGTGTGTATGTACATATACATATATATATATATATTTGTCCTGTTTTTATAATTGATCTAAGTGGGAGGTCTAATTCAATATAAACTACTCCATTATGACCAGACTTTTTGCATCTTCCATTTTTCACCCTAGATTTTCATAGTTCATTCACAGTGCATGAGTCCTCATCCCATAGACCAACTCCTAAACTTGAAAATGTTTGATACCCTCATCCTGCCATTTTTGACTCTTATATCCCAAAGTTTTTGATTCCTATATTATAACTTCTATTTCCATGCTTTAAGACTTTTGATATGCAAGTCTCATTTGTGACTCCCACATCGCTAGCACCAGTGTTGATTTCTGACCTGCCTATTGCATCTGCCGTACAATACTCCATTATTTTAACTGCCTATTGCCTTTGTCTAACTTCTGGATCCCAACCACATTTTTAAGTTTTGTTTTAAAGTAGTATTTCTGTTACCTCAATTTTAAATTTAGGGGAGGAACAATTACTTGAGATTTGATCATTTGGCTTTTTATCCCCCCCATAACAGAATATCCTTGGCACAAATATAAAATTGTGATAAGAACAGCAGCTGACTATTCTGTGGATTTACTAGGTAACTCTGAAAATGAAAAGCCAATTATTTTTTCCCTTTAAATTTGAGTGACCACTTAAGACTTCTGTTTATAATGAACTCTCCCTTCTGTGTTTTTCTGTCAACAAAATTTGCATATAACTTCATATATTTTAATCCATTAATAAAATTTAAGATAGAATTGTGTCACGACAGCTACCAAAACTAGCACAAAAGATGCTCCTCTAGGATGTCATATAATTCATTTCTATCACAAAACTCAAAAGAGGAACACTTAGAGCTCTTAGAAATTAAAAAAGTATCTTCCTCTGTGGCAACTAGCTTCTAAAAACAAAAACAAAAACAGATGGATCTTTGATCTTTGTATCTTTTCAGGAAATTCAATTAACACTTGTAATTCTGGCATCTTAGAAAATTCACCTAACATCTCTGAGTTTTGATTTATTATTTCTAAGATGAAGATAACAGTAAGTCCGTAATTCAAAGATTTTGTAAGAAGTAACATTGAGATGGGGTGCCTGGGTGGCTCAGTCGGTTAAGCACCTGACTTCTGCTCAGGTCACGATTTCACAGTTTGTGAGATTGAGCCCTACATCGGGCTCTGTGCTGACATCTCAGAGCCTGGAGCCTGTTTCGTTTTCTGTGTCTCCCCTTTCTCTCTGCCCCTCCCTGGCTCTCACTGTGTTCTCTCAAAAATAAATAAACATTAAAAAAAAAAAAGAAAGAAGTAACGTTGAGATGAAACAGTAGAGCACAGTGGTTAGGAAAACAGACACTGGAGCCAAACCACCTAGGTTTGGAAGCCAGCTGTTTCACTTACTAGCTGGTAAACTTGGTGAAGTCACTTAACCTCTCTACACCTATGTTTCCTCATCTGTAAAATGGAGACTAACCATATCTATTTCATAGGTTGCTGTGATGATTAAATGAATTAAAATATATGAAGTACTTAGTGCTTGGCAGATAACAAGTGCTATAAAAATACTAAGTATTATTATCAAATAAATCCATATCACTCTCTGAATGTCATATTTAAAATGATATTCTTAATGAAATGGATTATAATTTTAATCAAACAGAATAAGTTATTCCAAAATAGTTTATTAATTTACAATTAAGCTAGATACGTCCTCATTATCTCCCCTACTCTACCAAGCTTTTCTATCCTGGAGGATATTGAAAGGCTGTGACATTACCTCCATTAACAGCATTTTGGGGCACCTTGGTAGCTCTGTTGGTTGAGCTTCCAACTTTGGCTCAGGTCATGACCTCACCATTCATGAGTCCCAGCCCCATGCCTGGCTCACTGCTGTCTGCACAGAGCCTGCTTAGGATCCTCTGCTCCTCCCCCACTTTCACTCTCAAAAATAAATGAACATTAAAAATAAAATAAAATAAAATAAAATAAATACAAATAAAATAAAAACAGCATTTCTATTTTCTGTTTCCATAACAGGACTTATGTGGGACTAAACTATGAGACTGAAACTTCAAAATATCTAACTAAAATTCTCACTTTATCTATACTTAAAATGTAAAATCTATGATCAATTATTTGCTTTAGTAGCACATATAAACAAAAAATAAGAAACAATAGTACACACTTCCCTTAACTTATTCTACAAATGTAATTTTATTAAACACACTTAATAAGATATTTAATACCTCAGTAAGTTTTGGGAATCCAGCAAAAGGCAGACAGATGAGAGAAACAGGAGAATGCATCTAAAAAATTCAAATTTATCTAAAACCCCTCCAAAACACAACAGCTGTATAAAATATGTATATTGTATATATATTTTTCATATTGGTTGATTTAAACTATATTTTTATTTTCTCAACTCATTTAACCTTAAACTCCCATTTATTTAAATATTCAGTATGAAACCAGAGAAACAAAAAACGTTTCTTCTCCTCTGGTGAAATAAGTGAGTTATTGTACAATATTTATTATTACATATATACTAAAAACTATACACATTTTTTTTCAAATTATTTTACACTTTTAACATACTGGCAATAATAAAAGTACACTGCTATGTATTAATAATGCTGTTATTTTGACAAATAAAAACTAATATTTCTCATTTTGTATATTGCCTTATGTTGCATATTAGTTCTTCCACATAAAAATAAATACTTTAAAGCACTGATTACATCAAGAAGATAGCAATATTATGTTAACTCTGTATTCCTAAAGTTACCCCCGAGCAGGATCACAGTAAAATGTCACCTGACATGTAGTGCTATTGGATAAATAAAGTAGTATGCCCATTATGGAAAGCAATTTGCAACATATATCAAGAATCTTGAAAATGTTTGTCATCTTCCCCCAACTTGTAGAAAGAGATTCTAAGAAAATAACCTAAACTGTGCATGCACACACAAAAGTTTTATAAGTGAAGGTACTTATTAAAGCATGATTTATAATAGGGAAAAGCTGAAAACATTAAGTAAATTATGGTATAGCATGTGGCAGAATCCTATACAGTCATTGAAGATTATGTTTATGGACAGTTTTGTAAAAACATGGAAAATGCTATGTTAAGAGGTTAAGTGTGCAAGGCAAAATGGAATGGTACGTCATTTCAATCAAATGAAAAAAGGCATAGAAAAAAGTAATGGAACATAGCACAAACAAATGTGAACAGTGCTGTCTTATGAATGGTGGAATTAACAGGTGATTTTTTTTCATGTTTCTGTATTTTCAAGATTTTCTAAAATGCACATTATTCATTTTTATAACCAGAGAAAAACTTATGATGTAAAGAAAAATCAGACCTAAGCAGATTACTGTTAATGCTCGCTAAAGAAGCACTTATTAAAGAAGTGTTTGTGGGAGCTGTATATGTGGGTAAAAGGCCATTTAGAAAAGGTGAGTTTGACCAGACAGGCTCTATTGCTACAAATCTTTTTCAGTATAAGGGAAAATGTGTGTGTGTGTGTTGGGAAGGGGGAGTGCAATTTTTAAAAATAATGCAGTCTTAAATTGAAATGGAGAATATAAGATGTGTAGACTCTAGGAGAATAGGGCAGAAAAAAAGAGCTATCACTGGCCATAGCCCATTTTATGCACATGGCTACTTCTCAGAAATAGACATTTCCCCATTTCCAGTGCTTTCTTCTAAAAGGTTTCTATAAAATACATTTTGTCCTTATCAGTGAAAGCAATCCTGTTTAATTGTTTTTAGAGTGAAATTAATTTGGACTAAAATATAAAATTAGATCCCTCACATACTAATATTACTTTGAGTGGGCAAAAGCTATACCATCTCTTGAAACCCTAAGTCCTTTCATTAAGGGTCAGCATTTTCCTTTTGCCAAGAGTTATGTTTTAAATTTACCATGAGGATACCCAGCTGACGAGGCAAATCTCTTATTATACGGAAAAATGAAAGAGCCTAAGAATAGCTCAAGGAAAACCAAGTGGTCAACTTTTCTTTCTCCTTTCTTCTGCCTCACGTCTCCCCGGCCCCAACACACATTCATGTCATTCCCAAGATTAGGTTATGCCATGCTGAGGAGTTTATGCAATACTGACTCCCACATTTAGTCCTTTCCAATTGTAACAACTTATTTTAAAAGGGTATCTCTAGGGGCACCTGGGTGGCTCAGTCGGTTAGGCATCCGGCTTCAGCTCAGGTCATGATCTCGTGGTCCATGAGTTCAAGCCCCACGTCGGGCTCTGTGCTGACAGCTCAGAGCCTGGAGCCTGTTTCAGGTTCCATGTCTCCCTCTCTCTCTGACCCTCCCCCATTCATGCTCTGTCTCTCCCTGTCTCAAAAATAAATAAACGTTAAAAAATAATAATAATAATAAAAAATAAATAAAAGGGTATCTCTATCATTTTTTTCCTGATTATAAAAGAAATCCAGTATTTTTGTATAATATTTAGTGGTACAGAATTGTATACAATCACAAGGAAAGTTGCCAAGAATGGCAACTGCTGAAAAATAAACTATCTTAATGTAACATGTCCTTCCATGCCTCCGTCTCTGCACATACATATATGGGCAGAAATTTTTTTCTTTCATACAAATGAGATCATGCTATGTATAATGCCAGTTTGTACCTTGATTTTTCTGCTTAACGATGTATTTTAGACATCTTTCATGTCAGTATTATAGATCTACCTCATTTCTTTTTAAGAACTCCTTAATATTTCAATGTATGTAAATGTCATCATTTATTTAATCAATCCTCTACTGAGAGAAATTTAGGTTTGTCTACTCTTTTTCACTATTAAAAACAAAGCATATAGTAGCAATGTGAAATGAATTATCAGTATTCTCTATAACTAGGAGAGGTAGAAAAGATAAAAGTTTGTTCTTGGGGCATATAAAATACCATTCCTAAAAAAGCTTTCCCAGGTTGGCTTATATACATAAATTGACCACATAGTTTACTGTTCATCCAGAACACATTTTTTATAGAGTTGATTTATTTATTTTGAGGGAGAGAGAGTGTGCACAAGCAGGGAAGGGTCAGAGAGAAAGAGAGAGAGAATCCCAAGCAGGTTCTGCACTGTCAATGCAGAGCCTGATGCAGGGCTCAAACTCACAAACAGAACTCACAAACCATGAGATCATGACCTGGGCTGAAACCAAGAATCAGGTGCTTAACAGACTGAACCACCCAAGCGCCCCCACCCAGAACACTTTTGAGAGTATTAATGCATACTCTGGGCTAGTCTTAACACCAGCTAATAGTGTGGAGCAAGGTCCACACCTGCTATTACAAAAGAAGGTTGGGGGAGCCACTATGGGACAAGCAAGGTGAAAGGGACTTTTGTGTAGGAGGGCTGGTTGATAAGGGTATCAGACCCTGAATGGGGTGAAGAGAGTGACTATGCATGAGGGTACTCTGGTCCTTGTTAGGGTGTCAGAGACTGAGTAGGGAAGGAAGGTGTCCATGCAGAGTTTTATTGTAGAGTTGTAGAGTTTTGGAGCCCAACTGGTATGAAGAGGGTATCCATACATTGCAGGGTTGGAGGACTTTAGAGTTTAACAGATCTAAGACAAGCATCCATGCAGGGGTCGGGGAGAGGCTAGCTAGGTGTGGGGAGTCAGAGCCTAAGCAGGTGAGGAGGGTTTTCTTGTAGAGTGGTGCCCTAATAGCAAGTGTCAGAGCCCAAATAGGGGAAAAAGAGATCTACCCAGGGGAGGAGTGGGCAATGGAGTTGGGAAACTGGTTACATTAGGGAATTGATAAATAAATATATTAAGAATAGTGGGGGCACCTGGGTGCCTCAGTCTGTTAAGCATCTGACTCTTGATTTAGGCTCAAGTCCTGACCTCAGAGTCCTGATATCAAGCCCTGCGTTGGAGCCTGGCATTTTCTCTCTGTCTCTGTCTCTCTCTTTCTCTCCCTCTGCCCCTTAACCCCAATCCTCATGTGCGCATGACTATGCTCTCTCTCTCAAATAAATAAATAAAAATAAAATAAGAAAGAATAGTGGAAGCCAAATTTCTCGCTGTGGGAAAAGAGAGTTGCAAATACGGAAAGGGGGACAACTAGATTGAGCCCTGTGGTGTTGGATTGGAACTATCAGTGACAATCCATGGTTTTCAATATATAGAGATAAATCTAGAAATAAATTTAGATGTGTGTGTGTGTGTCCCACATATATCCCTACTGAGAATACCTGAGATCAGTAACACTCGAATAGCAATGGGCACACAATAACATCCAACAGTATTTGGCTTCTAAGTACTATTTTCCACTTACAGGAACCAGGGCTCCTTGGAGAAATGGCTGATTCCATATTAAGGCATGTAAGTACAAGATAAATCTGGAACATTTTGTGGTGCCAGAAAGTAAGGAAATCCTCAGAGAATGAAGGGGGCACGTCAAAAGGACACAGAGCCAACTTAAAGGGGCTTCCATTTGCCAAATATAGAACAATTCAAGCATCAGAAATAAATGATGATAGTAATAGATTATAACTCATTGAATAAAATAAGAAAACTTTAATAATATACTAATATTAGTCCATATTAATATAAGCAAATAAATGAGTAAGTTGAAAGTTTACATAATCTCATGGTATTTCCTCACAAAACACTAATTAATTACAAAGTAAAAAAGAGTAACTTTTCAGCCCAGAAGTCTTTCATCCACCACCTTTAATTGAGTGATTAATGTGGCTATCACTAGTAATGAGATAAATCTAAATCATGTGCCATTTGACAGAATGTAATAGGATGAACACAATACCATCTTTGTAATAGTTTTGCAGACGGTGCATACCCTGAGTCTAATTGTGAGGAAACATTAGACAAACTCAAATTTAGAGCCATTCTATAAAATAAGTGGCCTGTAATCGCCACAAGTGCCACTGTGATGAAAGTCAGATCTTTCAACTCCCTGGTTAAATTTATTACTAATTTATCGTGTCTGATGCTACTATAAAGGGGATTATTTTCTTAACTTTTTTCTGATAATCTGTTGTTAGTGTATAGGAATAGAACTGATCTTTGTATATTGATTTTGAATCCTGAAACTTTACTGAATTCATTTATTAGTTCGAATAGTTTTTTGGTGGAGTGTTTAGGGTTTTCTATATATAATATCATGTCATCTGCAAATAGAGAGTATTACTTCTTCCTTTCTAATTTGGATGCCTTTTATTTCTCTTTCTTGCCTGATTGCTCTGGCTAGGACTTCCTGTACCATGTGGAAGAAAAGTGATGAAAATGGCCATCCTTATTCCTGAAGCTTTCAGCTTTTCACCATTGAGTATGATGTTAGCTGTAGGCTTGTCATATATGGCCTTTGTTCTGTTGAGGTACATTCTCTCTATCCCTAGTTTATGGGATTTTCTATAATGAAAGGATGCTAAATTTTGTCAAATGCTTTACCTGCATCTACTGAGGTGATTATATAATTTCTATCATTCATTTTGTTAATATGGTATATTATATTTATGGATTTGCATATATTGAACCATCCTTGCATTCCTGGAATAAATCCCACTTGCTCATGTTTGATTCTTGTAATGTGTTGTTGAATTCAGATTGCTGATATTTTGTTAAGGAGTTTTGCATCTATGTTCATTAGAGATACTGACCTGTAATTTTCCTTTCTTGTGGCATGTTTGTCTGGCTATAGCATCAGGGTAATGCTGATCTCATAAAAGGACTTTGAAAGTGTTCCTTCCTCTTTTAATTTTTGGAAGAGTCTGAGATGGATTGGCATTAATTCTTCTTTAAATGTTTATTATATTTCACCAGTGAAGTGATCTGGTCCTGGGCTTTTCTTTGTTGGGGCATTTTTGGTTACTGATTCAATCTCCTTACTAGTGAATAGTCTGTTCAGATTTTCTATTTCTTCATGATTCATTCTTGGCAGGTTGTATGTTTCTAGGAATTTAGCCTTTAATCTTTAAAGATTATCTAACTTATTGACATACAGTTATTCACAGTAGTTTCTTATGATCCTTTTTATTTCTATGCTATCAGTTGAAAGGTCTTCTCTTTTATTTCTGATTTTAATTATTTGGTCTTCTCTCTCTCTCTCTCTCTCTCTTTCTTAGCTAGTCTAGCTAAAGATTTGTTAATTTTGCTTATCTTTTCAAAAAAACTACCTCTCAGTTTCATTGATATTTTCTATTGTTTTTTTAGTCTCTATTTCTTGTCTTTATTATTTCCTTCTTTATACTAACTTTGGGCATAGTTTGTTCTTTTTTTTTAGTTCCTTGAAGTGTAAAATTAGTTTGTTTATTGAGATATTTCTTTTTTCCATAATGTAGGCATTTATTGCTATAAACTTCCATCTTAGAACTCCTTTTGCTACCCGTAAATTTTGGTATGTTGTGTTTCCATTTTCATTTGTCTCAAGATGTTTTTAAATTGTTTTTTTCATTTCTTCTTTGACCTATTGGTTGTTCAGGAGTGTGTTATTTAATCTCCATGTATTTGTGAAATTTCCAGTTTTCTTCTTATAATTAATTTCTAGTTACATAGCATTGTGGTCAGAAAAGATGCCTGATATGATTTCAGTCTTCTCAAATTTATTAAGATGTGTTTTGTGACCTAATGTATAGTATATCCTGGAGAATGTTCCATACGTGCTTAAGAAGAATGTGTATTCTGCTGCTGTTGGATGGAATGTTCTGTATGCGTCGGTTAGGTCCATCCAGTCTAACGTGTAGTTTAAGTCCAATATTTCCTTATTGATTTTCTGTCTGGATGATCTATTCATTATTGAAAGTGGGGTATCCAAGTCCCCTACTATTGTTATATTGCTGCCTTTTTCTTCCAGAATAATTCTTTACAAATTCCAGTCTACAAACATAGAATGAATGCTAGAATTAGAACATCACTATTGTGTAACCCCTAACAAAGAATTGATTCAGGCACTAATCTTCAGTTGGTTGAGATTATTAGTTGAAAGATGATGGAGAGCTTTATCACAGTGGGATCAGGCTTTTGCCTCCTGAAACAATTGACCAGTATTAGCCTTACTGACTGTAGGGCGACCAGACCTGGTGTGCCTTCTACTGTGATACGAGAGGCTGTCCACAGCACCCCTCTGGAGGGCTCTTGCCCAAAATGCCGAACCTGAATCTAAATAAGTCTCCAGAGAAAACATCCTCTTATATGAAATACAGAAGAACAGAAAAAAGTTAAATGTCCACCCCCACTCCCAGGGAAGCCCATAGACAAATCCATACACGTAGTATTTTATATAAACAAATCACCTGGTTTCTGCAATAAGCCAATGACATAAAAAATAAGGATGGGTGAGAGTACTTTTCTAGATTAGAGAGATTTGAGAGACCAAATAACCAACTGTAATGTGTAGACTGTGTTTGGAGCCTCATTTTTATTTCTATTTATTTAATTTTTTGGAGCCTAATTTTTAGCAACTAATTATAAAAGGACATTTTTGAAGACATTTGGGGAACTGTGGCTATGGACTGGATGGTAGATGATACCAAAGAAATATCATTAACTTTTTTAGGTATGATAAAGGCACTGTGATTATGTATGAAAGTGTCATATATTCTATAGATTCATACTGGGGTGAAATGACACGAAAGCTGGGATAGCTTTTAGATATTTCAGCAAAGAAAGAAGAAAAATAAAAAAGAGATGGACAAGTCAATGTGGTGAAATGTTGGTAATTATTGAATCTGGGTAATGTGTATATACAGCTTTATTATACTATTCTCCCTACTTTTGATGATGCTAGAAAATTCTTACAATAAAAATCAGTAACCCTTCAATGACTTCATGGCTTATTGTGAGAAACCTCAACACTGTACTCTGAATTTAGGGTCCTTTTATCTAGCCCAATCCTTCTCTTCCAGATTTACCTGTTACTACTCCCACTCACTCCCTCTGCACTGTTATAGTGAGTGATTTGCATAACATGATTGTCCCCCCTGCTTTGCATACAGTGTTTCTTCCACTTAAATGCTCTCTCCACCCATTATTCTGAGAAGAATGCCCTAGAGGTATGGTTTAAAAAACTGATAACTACTATTTATTGACTGCCTACTCTGGGCATGGCAATGCACTAGGTGATTGACATGCATTCATTATTAAACAGTCCTGAGATGTTCCTGAGAAGGTGAGACAACAGGGTCAAAGAGGTGAAGTAATTTGCTCACAGTCTTTTTCATTCTGAAACGTATTATGCTATTTATTTATTTATTTGCTTGTTTAACTATATCAGTGGCTGTCAAACTTTAGGGTAAATTGGGGTCATCTTGAACAATTGTTTTAAAAGGCAGATTTATGAGGCACACTGCTTATATCCTGGATCCTTTTTGGTTACAGTTGGGTCCTCCAGTTGGTCATTTCACCAGGGTGTCAAGATGATCCTGTGACTGTGATCTCTGAGCCACACTTTGAGAAACACTACATTACCCCTTGCATCGTTTTTCTCTATCACCATGTGCAGACTTCTAAGTCGTATTGATGAGATTATACATGTGAAATGATTTTGTAAATCTAATACCTTGAATACGCAAATTTTTATGTTACCTAACGTAACAGTGGAAACATTTTAATATTTCAAACTTAAATTATAAAATGTGATCTGGAAGAAAGAATTCATTAGCACTGTCAACAAATATATTGACTGTGTGGACTGTGCAAATAACTCCCATACCTGCACTGAAATATGCCTATTGCCATCAGGAAGGAACAGTTGTCTCCCTTTTTCTTCCACTATCGATATGGTATTGGATAGGCTGAAACTTTACAACCAAAAGTGTCATTATTTGGAGTGAAGTTCTCTGTATTTTGAGGAGGCAAAGCAAAAACAGGAGCCATAAGGAAAAAATTAAGTGAGAAATTTGTGTCAAAAAATGGCTCCGGTGTGTAAAGAAATTTTTTTTTGTAAATAATTTGTGCATGTATAAATTCAATTGGCACTAATAATTGAGGGCTTTTTTTTTTCCAACTCAAATAGTCAGGAGACTTTTACCCAAAATTACCACAAAATATGCATAGTATTTAAGCAGCATGAAAGGGGAATCCTAGTGACAAAGAAACCTTGCATTATAAACTTATTCAGAGGTGTCTGTCACCTAATTGAATATATGGATTATTTAGGATGGGAAAACATTTTGTTAGAAATTCTAAGAGACTTAGTAAGAATAAAGCTGTGAAGATGCTGTACTAAGCTGGGGGAGAATGCTGAGGTGAAAAAAAAAGGAACCACGTATGTGATAAGGGGCTTGCATCTAGAATATATAAAGAACTATTATGATTCAGTAAGAAAAAGACAAATGACTCAGCTAACAATGGACAAAAGATCTGAGTCGACATTCCCAGGAAGAAGATATACAGATGGCCAGTAAGCACATGAAAAGAGACTCAACATCATGAACCATTAGGAAAGGCAAATGAAAAGCATACTGAGACACCATGTCACACACTAGGAAAACTATAATATTAAAAAAAGAAACAGAGCAAAAGATATAATAACAGACGTTGGCAATAATGTAGAGAACTGGAACCATAATACACTGCTGGTGGAGATGTAAAATGGCGCAGATGCTTTGGAAAGTTTAGCAAATGGTTAAACAGAGAGTTACTACATAATACAGCAGTTCTACCTGTAGGCATATACCCAAGAGAAATGAAAACCTGTCTGCACAAAAACTTGTACATACATGTTCATGGTAACATTATTCCTAAAAACCGAAAAGTGGAAACAACCCAAATATCCATCAACTGAAGAATGATAAATAAAACATGGCATATACACACAATGGAATATTATTCCAGTAAAAAAGAAAAATAAGGAACATACTGGCACCTTTTACAGCACTCATGAACTTTGAAAACCTCATGTTAACGGAAGAAGTCAGTCACAATTGACCACATAATGTATGATTCCACTTATATGAAACATTCAGTATAGGAAAGTCTATAGAGACAGAAAGTAGATTAGTGATTGTCTAGGGCTGGACAACATGGGAGGATTGGAGGGTGATGACTAAGGAGAGTGAGGTTTCTTGTTTAGACTAATGAAAATATAAAATTGATTGTGGTGAATAAAATTGATTGTGGCCATGAATTGTTGCACAGTTCTGTGAATATATTAAAAACCATTACATTGTATACTTTAAGTGGGTGAATTGTATGGTATGTGAAATAGATCTCAATAAAACTGTTAACCAAAAAATGGACCGGATCAAAAAATATAAAAGCTGTTCCTTGTAACATAAAATAAGGGATAATAATAATAGTCCTTACTCTAGGATCTCATTTTCTCTTGCGGATGGGAGAGAGGGAAACATCTTTGAACATATGTGTACCAAGCTTTGTTCAATTCTTATTTAATACTACCAAGTGGCAAGGTAGGCATTTTCTTATTTCACAGGTGACTTTAATGAAGTTAAGCACCTTACCCAAGGTCAGTCACATCATTAAGTGGCAGAGCCAAGATTTAAATAAGGTGTGTCTGTCTATGAAGTGAATATTTTCCCCATTACATTTCTGATAATGTTTTCCCATACATCTCATTTTTCCCAATACACCATAACTAGCCTTTATAATTTTATTTCAATAATGGAGCTAAATCTAAAACAGACCCTTTTCCTAGAAATGAAATAGCAACTAAGAATATGGTAAATTCTATTTCAGTGTTATTTTTGTTTAAAAAAAAACATTAATAAAAAATATCCTAAACTTCTACAAGTTGCTACAGAAGACACTTTTACCTGTTAGAGGATAAAATTCAAACTATATGCATATACACATATTTAATTAATATTTAATTATGTTTACTAAAAGTTCTTTCTGAGAAACAATGGCAGTATCATTGTTGCATAGCTCAGTTTTATCTTAAGTGATACAACATCTCAGAAATTGACTTTGTTATGGTCCAGAGTAAAAAATAAATAAATAAATAAAGCCACCTTTAAATCTAGCTATAAGAATTTTCTTCCCCACTTATTTAACTCTTTGTTGCGGCCTACATAGCAATTGGTATCAGCTGATATTGTACAATTATTTAATTGTTGATATGGCCCTATAAAGGCAGATAGCATTTATAAAGTTTATATTCCATAGCTTCTATTTCTTAATATTAAGTATTTTTTCATTAGTAGTAATCTCAGGAAATCAGAGTGGGCCATCAGTCAACTTAACATTAAAGTAATTTTTCTTTTTTGTCCCAAGAAAGCAGGAATGTCAATGCCAAGGGCACCAAATAAAAAAGCTAGCAATCACATAAATCCCCCTTTTCTAGGGCAAAGCTACTCTATGTGGCCCTTGGAAGTATTAAGTTGTGAACATCCAATCAAAAATAAATGGGATAAGAAATAAAACAAAAAGTGGACTGGTGTTAAATTGTTGCTTCTCAACATTAGGGAGTACATTTTATATCAAGAAACTCATAAAGAATGGATGGTTTAGCTTAGGTCTCCTAACCACCAAATTTTTTTGTCCTATCTTGTGTTAAAAGCTCCTAATATTTGGCAATACTTTTCTTTTTTGTTTTTCCTCTTTGGGGAGTACTTTTTGATTGCTAACAACAGTAACCTTTTCTTGGACTTAAATGAATCAAACCCATTTAGTTTTAACTCTGAATTGCCCACAAATCAATTACTTTATGCCTGACTACAGAAAACTCTGGTATGACTTCATTGTTCACCTAATGTCACATATTAATCGGCAAAGCTGGCACTTTAATTTTCTTGTGTTTTACAAACTTAATATACTCACAATAACCTGTGCTAATATAACTGATGATAAATCTACCTGTCTTCTCTGCAAAAGGTCTCACAGACTTCTGTAGCCCTAGCATGATCAACGTTCAAACTCAATCTATCATATTACCTGCCAAAACCCCAAAGAAAATCATACCCAATGGACTGTTAAACCACATTAGGTTTGTATTATTTAGCATAAGAACATTGAGTCAGAGTTATGTAAAATGCAGCCTTGAAAACATTTTAAAGGATTTTAGCCTGTTGCTGATGTGTATACATCACTATGTTAAAATAACTGCAAATTGTTTCTTATGAATGTAGAAAAATCATAATTATGTTGGCAAATTGGTCATTTTGCAAAGCACATGAATTCAAACCATCATAGGAATGTATTAACATAAATTAACAGAAAAATGGTTAAATATGTTTTTGTAAATGCAGTGAATTTTTAGAGGCTTGTTACAAGATTCTGAAAGAATTCTCCTCTCTGAATTCATTTTCTTACACTTTAACTTAAATGTTTAGTTATTTTTGAGAGAGAGAGGGAGAGTGTGAGCAGGGGAGGGGCAGAAAGAGAGGGAGACAGAATATCCAAAGTAGGCTCTGTGATGACAGCAGAGAGCATAATGTGGGGCTCAAACTCACAAACCATGAGATCAGGACCTAAGCCAAAGTCAGACGTTTAACCGACTAAACCACCCAGGTGCCCCACCTTATACTTTAACTTCAAGTAGCATTATTATCCATGTAGAAATTAGAAATTAGAGTATGGAGGGGGTAGCCAAATAAAAAATGGTAGGATTTTGTATTCCCAAATTGTTGACATCACCAGCTCTTTTATACTTACCTTCTCAGCTCTAGGAACTCACAAATTTCACTGAGAAGTTGTGACTCAATGATACAAATGATTTTGAAGATTTCTGACCTTCTAGAAAGTGATTCTAGAAAAGCTACCCTCATTTAAAAATTAAAAACAAAAATAAAAGCAAAAAAACCCCAGAAGATGGACAATGGAAAGCTTAGTCTTAGAATACTCATTAGTGATAAATATGATAATGATATCAGGATCACTAGACTTCACCTGTCACCATCTTTCTATCACTCTGGAGAAAATGACTGTTGTTCCTCAATTACAACAGAATATATTCACAATAATAGGTTATTACTGATTGGAGAGATTATTTTGAACACATGGGATCTTAGGCAAAAATGTGTTTGCTAAACTATGTAATTCTCCAGGGTTTTGACTTTCAGAACATCCAGTACTGCAATGCTCTGCGAACTGTGTATCTGTATTTGCAATTCTAATACTGTATTAGAATGGGTTGACATTATTATAGTGGGGACATTGCTGGTGAAGCCTTATTTCATTCTGGGAATCTGCTTCTTGAGATCTCACATTTTTACTTATTAGAAACAAATGTATTAGGGTAAATTGCACCTATGGACATTTGAAAAGTAAGTGGAATGATCATATTCTGAAACACATGTGTTTAGAATGTGAGCATTTGATAACACACAGTAGGTTCTAGATACGGATATAACTGTTGAACTTGCCCTGTTCTATTAATGGCTATCTCCAGATACTATATTTTGAAGTGTTTAATGAGCAATATAGAACTCTAGAGAGCATGCATTAAGGCATTTGAAAATCTATAAGAAATTAGAATGACTCATTTTTGAAGAATAAATTACATTAATATGGGGCTGTAAAACTATCTCTGTGACAGTTGCTTTATTTTTCTTCATCTTCGCCAATAAGTATAGTAGTTTTATGTTTACATTGGCTTCTTTATCCTGTCAAGAAAAATGCAGCCTTATAAGAACTTTATTTTATCTTGTTATAGCTCTTAAGTGCCCCCAAATAAATGCAAATGACATAGGAAGTCTTTTCTACTTACTTATTAAGTAATGTAGATTTACAATCTATTTCATGTGGTTCTTTCAAATGATTTAAGTTTTGACTCTCACACCAAAATGAAATTTCATCCAATTGGTTATATGCCATATCCACACTTTTAAAAAGGTATTAGTTCCCATACAGATATAATTCATACAGATATAATTCATATTTATCAATGTATTGCTTCTTATTATTTTTCATTCCATCTAGATATCACTAAATTAAAATGTAGTTGACTTTACATGATAACTGTAGAGGAGATAAAGAGAATTCTGTTAATGTTATGAAATGTAAAAAACATTTACTCAATAACGTTTCCTATTATTCAATAAAATCAGAGTTGAGCCCTAGTACAGTTAATTTTTTTTTCTTGTATAATTTTATCTATGGAGCACTAAATCAAGTTCTAGACAACAAATTCCTTATACCTGAATTTTTTAGGACTGCTGGAGATCAAATAACCTGGAAATTAAGTCAGATTGTAACCACACAAAAAAATCAGGCTCTTTCATCATTTCAGCACACACAGTCAATGTTAGAAATAGATAACATACGCAGAGACATATATTCTTTATTCTTTTTTTTAAAAAAAGTTTATTGTTGAGAGACAGAGAGCACAAGTGGGGGAGGGCAGAGAGAGTGAGGAGACAGAAGATCCAAAGGGGGCTCAATGCTGACAGCAGAAAGCCAACTCATGAACCATGAAATAATGACCTGAGCCAAAGTTGGATGTTTAAATGACTGAGCCATCCAGGTGCTCCCCTATATTTTTATTCTTTAAAATTTCAAGGGAATGGGGGGGGGGTGCCTGGGTGGCTCAGTCGGTTAAGTGTCTGACTCTTGATTTCCTCTCAGGTCATGATCTTGTGGTTTGTGGGATCCAGCCTTGCATCAGGCTCCATGCTGACAGCTAGGAGCCTACTTGGGATTCTCTCTTTCTCTCTCTCTCTCTGCCCCACCCTCACTCTCTCTCTCTCTAAAAATAAATAAATAAACTTAAAAATCAAGTGAATGGTATAGGGATTCTGTATTACCTGATTCATGAGATCTTTTGTGCTTCCTGCTAATATTGGTGCTCTTCTGAGAGTTTAGCGACCTGAACTGGCAGACGTTTTTATAGGTCTTTCCTTCAGGCCCATAGACACTTTCTTGGTTCACATAGATGCCTCATGGCTCAGGTGGTTTACCATCCATCAGCTCCTCTGCATCCAGGACACATATCAGGTGATGCCCACACTGACCACAGAAGTGACTTTTCTGTCCACGTGACAGAGCTTACCTTCTACATTCCCACATCCTAAGCAGTGGCCATATTGATCCGACACAGTCCCAGACAGGCAGTTTGCAGGCTGGAAGCAGAGTTTTAAATCACATTTTCCTTTGTCATCTCTTTCCCTGAATAATCTTAGCCAACCCCCATGATGCAAACTGGGGGGACTACAAACGACGTTGCAGGGCTGCAAAGATCACTACACTTACCAGAGGCTTCATTCATTCAAAGGCAGTGAACATGAGCCTTGAATATCTGGTTTTGAGCCAAGAATAAAACCAAAGTTACTCATTTCTTCCTTTTATTCTTTTACTCTTTTCCTCCAAAACAGAAACAAAAACAAATCACAAATCTGCCACAAATGATTTCAAGCCAATATTGACATCACATTCCAAGTCTACAGAAGATATACAGGATATTTTAAAATCCACAAATCCTCTTCTGGGCTGCAATTTTATAGGGACAGCTTTTGAGTTTAAAACAAACTATGCTCTTGGCAGTAAAAGTATACTTTTTGCCTCCTGTTAGTTCAGGAAGCCAAATCTCAAGGCAATTATTGTATGAGAATAAAATTGTTTTATATCACCTAATAGTGAAGCCCAAGAAATATTAATGAAGAAAACTTATGTAAAGTGTAAAGTTTATTTACTATCATGTATGATTTTGAAACATTTAGCGACTCTCCATTATTTCTTTTTTTTCCTCTTCTTCCTTCCTCTCTCCCTCTTTTTCTTCCTTCTGTTCTAGTCATAAAAGTTAGACTAACAAGGAGGTGCCTGGGTGGCTCAGTCTGTTAAGGGTCCGACTCTTGGTTTCAGCTCAGGTCAGGATCTCACATTTCATGAGCTCGAGCCCTGTGTTGGGCTCTGCACTGGCAGCATGGATCCTGCTTGGGATTCTCTCTCTCCTTCTCTCTCTGCTCCAACTCTGCTCTCTCTCTCTCTCTCTCAAAATAAAAAACTTAAATAAAATTTAAAAAAAAGTTATACTAACATGTTCAGTACACCTAGGTTACTATTTTATGAAATAATAGAACATATCTATGGTGCAACCTAATTGTCCTCTGTTTATTTGAGAGTCAAGTGAGGTTTTAGGCCATTATTTAATACGCTGTGATTCTAAAATCACTGCTAAACAAGAATAAAGCATTGGCCTTCTGGTTAAACATGGTAAATGAGTTCTCATGTATATTTCTGTCCCCTCCTCACATCTCGCTAAAATGGTAGTGAAGGACTTTGAACAACACACATTAATGAAGACAAAGAGAACAGGAGAGAGTACCATAGCAAATGGGGAAATCAACACAATGTTGGAAACTGGAAGCAAATAAGTAGGCAGTTACTGATTTAGCACTGCAGAGAGAGTAGCAACCTAGACACCTGCAGTAGGAGCAGGAGAAGGTGACAGGAAACCAGCCACATCACACTGCAGAACCCCACAATGTCAAGATATGACAGCAACAGGAACCTCTGGAGACAAAGTTGTGGAGTGGGGCTGAAAACAGGTTTTGAAAGTTAGCATATAGAACAGTAAGATCCATTCTCTGGTAGCTGGTTGAAAAACAACAACTTGGAGTTCAATTTCTTGCAAGGTTTGCTCAGCTGTGGCCAAGGGTAAAGGGCTGGACTAGGAGATTTAGTGAAGTCAGCTTACTGACCTGCTAGACTACATGCCCATTTTCTCTCTGGGCTCCAGGGATGCTGGCAGCCAGGTTTATATCTTCCAAGAAAGAAATTGATGTCCTTGGGAAATATAGTCACTTTGGATAACAGTGAACAAGCTGACCCACCACCTCGTCACCCTTTTATCACTCTCTTAAAAGTTCACTAGTTGGATGCTGTGTCCATGAAGAGCTTCCTGTGTTATGTTTAAGAGTACCTCAGAGTGATACAGGCGAGAGGAGAGCCTCTAATATGAAAGATGAGAGACAAATAAGCATGTAGAAAAAATCTACTTGAAGAAATAGAAGAATCAGGGAGAAGAAAACTTAAAAAAAATAACTATAATTTGACAAATCAAAACCACAATGAGATACCACCTCACACCTGTCAGAATGGCTAAAAACAACAACACAAGAAAAAACAAGTATCAATGAGGATGGGGAGGAAGGGGAACCTTCTTGCACACTGTTGGTGGGAATGCAAACTGGTGCATTCCACTCTGGAAAACAGTATGGAGGTTCTTCAAAAAGTTAAAAATAGAACTGCCTGGAGGGTGCTTGGGTGGCTCAGTCAGCAAAGTGTGGGACTCTTGATTTCGGCTCAGGTCATGATCTCGTGGTTCATGAGATCAAGCTCCATGTTGAACTCTGCACTGACAGCATGGAGGGATTGGGATTCTCTCTCACTCTCTTTCTCTCTCCCCCTCCCCCACTTGGTCAGTCTCTCTCTCTCTTAAAATAAATAAATAAACATTCAAAAAAAGAAAAAAAAAGAACTACCCTATGATCCAGCAATGCACTACCAGGTATTTATCCAAAGGATACAAAAATACAGATTTGAAGGGGTACATGTACCCCAATATTTATAGCAGCATTGTCAACAATAGACAAAGTATGGAAAGAGCCCAAATTTCCATAAACTGATGAATGGATAAAGAAGATGTGATGTTGGGCTCTGGGCTGATGGCCCAGAGCCTGGAGCCTGCTTCCGATTCTGTGTCTCCCTCTCTCTCTCTGCTCCTCCCCCATTCATGCTCTGTCTCTCTCTGTCTCAAAAATAAATAAAACGTTAAAAAAAAATTTTTAAAAAGGGGCGCCTGGGTGGCTCAGTTGGTTGAGTGTCCGACTTCAGCTCAGGTCACGATCTCACGGTCCGTGAGTTCGAGCCCCACGTCGGGGTCTGGGCTGATGGCCCAGAGCCTGGAGCCTGCTTCCAATTCTGTGTCTCCCTCTCTCTCTCTGCTCCTCCCCCGTTCATGCTCTGTCTCTCTCTGTCTCAAAAATAAATAAATGTTAAAAAAAAATTAAAAAAAAAAAGATGTGATGTGTGTGTGTGTGTGTGTGTGTGTGTATGATGGATATATATATATATATATATATATATATATATATGATGAAATATTGATCAGCCATCAAAAGGAATGAAATCTTGCCATTTGCAATGACATGGATGGAGCAAGAGTGTATTATGCTAAGCAAAATAAGTCAGAGAAAGGCAAATGCCATATGATTTCACTCGTATGTGGAGTTTAAGAAACAAAACATGAACATATGGGAAAGGGAAAAAAAGAGAGAGGGAAACAAACCATAAGAGACTCTTAACTACAGAGAATAAACTGAGGGTTGATGGAGGGAGGTGGGTGGAGGATGGGCTAAATAGGTGATGGGTATTAAGGAGGGCACTTGTCCTGTTGAGCACCAGGTGTTATATGTAAGGGATGAATCACTAAATTCTACTTCTGAAAACAGTATTACACTGTATGTTAACTAACTAGAATTTAAAAACAAATTTTGAAGGAAACAAACATACAACCAAAATTATAACTTTAAAAAACCTATAATTAATATCCATATCCTTAGAGAAAAGAAAATATTGCATTCCTGGAACAAGCACAGGATGCATAATAAAGAAACATTCAGAGAAAAGTAAATGACCTTGGAAGTGAAAGATAAAATACTACATAAATAAACCATTAGTTGGAAGGAAAAGTTGAAGAAATCACCTGAAATCTACACTAAATAGGCAAAAAAGATAGGCAAGAAAAGAAGAAACAGAGGATCTTTTTTAGAAGTCAAACATCTAACTAGTAGGACTTCAGATACAGAGAACAGAGATACTATCAAAAGGAGGGAAATTATCAAAGAAACCACACAGGAAACATGAACAATGTGTATCTATAGGTGGAAAGAGCCAAATAAGAGCCCAACACAATGAATAAAGCAAACTTTGAGCATTCAGTGTGGACTGGTAGTTTAGGGCTGTAGGATGAGTGTTCGGGAAAAACAAAACAAAACATGCACACACTGGAAAACCATAAATCACTTGGTGCATTTGACCATACTGAGAGTTTTATGGTTCTGGTTCTGGCAAAGAGCTGGGGATGAATTAGTAACAGAAACAGAAAATACTAAAGAAGTGGAGTGGTGACACAATTATTAATTCCAAGAAAAACTGTCACATAAGAAAAGTTATCAAACGGTACTACTACTGTTGTTCAGCTGTGAATAACATTTCTATGTCAAAATCAATATAAGCGTTGACTATTGACTTAAAAATAATTCTTACTCTATTAGGAGGAGAGAAAAGGGGAATTGTTGGGGGACATGGTGGTTGAGAGTTAAATTTTCATCATTCATAGTAGTAAGTCAATTATAACTCAAAAGTTGAAAAATTAAGAAATAGCAACTAATCATACTTTAAAAGAAATATAAAAGTAGGGGTGCATGGGTGGCTCAGTCAGTTAACCATCCGACTATTGATTTCAGCTCAGGTCATGATTTCATGGTTCGGTTTGTAGGTCTCACTGCACTGACAGTGCAGAGCCTGCTTGGGATTCTCTCTCCCTCTCTTCTGCCTCTCCCCTGTTCACTCTCCCCTCCTCTCTCTCTCAAAATAAATAAATAAACATTAAAAAAAAGAATAAAAGTAAATAGCAGAAAAAGTTGTCAAAAGAGGTTTCCTCTGGGGAATGGAATGGGAATTACAGGTGGGGAGGGACTGCTGTTATTTGCTCTAAGTCTGGTGGAACTCTATTGTTATATACACATATTTCCTGGGGCTAAACATAAATTTTAAATTAAAACATAACACAATCAGATAATCACTTATGAGTTGGTTGAATCTTGGCTCTGCCTACCAAGCTGGTCCAGCTTGTGAGTTGGACCAACTTGATCTTAAACTTTTCCTAAAATTGGAAAACCTTTTGCAGAGTCGTGATGAGGACAAAATGAGATACACATGTACGAGTTTCTAGGGAATACAGAGGCACTTAATAAATAGCAGCTTTTTTTTTCATTAGTTCATGGCAATCAATAATTATAGTAAAAGTAGGTCCTTTTAGAATAATTAACCTACTCTGGCACAGTAACCTTTGACCGAATATCACTCTAGGCAGAATATTATATTGGCTCGCTTTAGACTCTTGCTAAATGGCCTGGCTGTTGCCTGAGAAACAGTGATTTAAACTAGACATATGGATTTCTAAGTATGATAGATGAGGTAAGATAACAGCTGGAAAGGAGGGAACCTCAAGGAAAGGAGGGGAGGGAATTGATTTTGGTTTCTTTCAAAAGGCTGGTGTCATTTTTCTTAGATTTGTCATCATGTCTTGTTTGATCACTTGAAATCTAGGTGTCAAATACGAGCTACATGCCTCACAAAAGCAGCAGCAGGTTTTATGGAGGAAACGTGAAAGGTTTGGAGAGAAAAGGAGCAGATACTGTCTCATGCCAGTTGCCATCCTGGAGGACAGCCATGCAGGACAGAGGACATTGAGAGCTGCCTAAACAGGAAGTAGGATTAGAGGGGCAGCTGGATATGAGTTTGAAAGGGACGCACATGAAGTATCCCCTGTGTTCCAAGGCTTGGCTAGTCAGGTTCCTTTGAAACCACACCACCCCAACCTTAACCCAAATAACTAGTTCACGATACAGCTATTTACACCCCCCCCTTTGACAAATGAGAAAATTTAAGCAAAGAGGTTAAAAATTTTGCCCAAGATTGAATATTTACAGAACCAGGATTTGTACCCAGGTGAATCTCCAAAGTCCATCTACTTTTTTCACTTTATCATTCTCTCTCTCCCCAGACGTGAACTTATTTTTATGAAATAAGTGCACGCAAGCCCTTTGTAAGGCATAAAGTATTATATAAATCCAAGACATTTTAGATGTTATTTAACATCTGAAAGGCAAAAGGCATCTGAAAACCAGAGAGGTAGTTATGCTCATGTAATGCTCAACATATTTTAGTTTGTGGAGCCGGTTGAAAAAAGAGAAAGGAATATGAGACTGAAATGGAGATGAAGTGGAGACAGAGATGAAAGGTAGTGAGTTTTAGTGTTTCAAAGAAAAATAATAATAAACTTATTTCTGAGTAGAAGAAATTTTGATGTTTAAACATTTGTCTCTTACATGAAAAAAATACATAATATGAATGTCCTGGGTATAAAATTAAAGAGGTATTATTTCAAGGCTGATCCACAAAAAGTTTCAGTCTTCGCTACTCAAAGTGTTGGTTGGAACCAACAGCTCACCTGCTTCCCCTGGGAATTTGTAGGAAATTCAGAATCTGAGCCTCACTGAGTCCTGGACTCTGTTTGACCATGACCCCAGGTGATGGGTCTGCACATTGCAGTCTCAGAAGCATTGCTTTCGGCCAAAAGCTAAAGACTGTGAATGAAGAGAAAGGGCATAAATTTGGGCAAGGAGTTTATGCATTATATCTTCTAATGAGAAAAATGAATTTCGGAGAGTATCCTGAGTATTTTGTATGACCAATCAGTATGAACAAATCACTCCAGTGGCCACAGAAGTGATTTGACTGTGGCTGGGGAGTGGGGTGTGGAGAGAAGTTATGTCATAAATAAGGGTCAATAAACAAACAAAAGGTTTAGGGATTAAAAGGGGTAGGAACATTTAATTCAGCCTACCTTAATCAATTACATTTTAATTAGCCAAGGAGGACATAAGTGAAATCTTGAAAATTTAGTTTAAGATCTTTCCTCGAATAACATTATATGTTGCATGAAACAAAGGCAAAACTTGGTGGATTTCTCACTTGTCAGAGCAATTCAATATTTTATAAAGAAGTTGAGTTTTCTCCTTTAGTGTGCTGAGGTGGAGGGAAAGGATATCTGGGGTATCTGGCACCTTATGAAGAACCAGCAGTGGAGCAGGGAATGGTACGTTTAGGTCTCCTGAGTCCCTGCTAGGGGCTAGGTCAAATCTCCTGTCAGCTTGTCATTACCATTTATGACTGAACTCTCAGCAGAGCATTATACTGGAGGAGATTGGTGAAAGTGTGAGGCAGGGATACAGAGATTCATGGATTCACAACTAAAGCTGTGGGTCTCTGATGTAAAGGAAATTATAATCCCTCCGGGCCTTAAGATTTATACTCTTTCAGATCAATTCATCAATAGATATTTAGTGAGCACATACTTTGTGAACAACTCCGTGCAGTAATACAAAGTGTAAGCTGTAGTTCTTTCTTTTCCAGAATATTTAATCTCCATGCCAGAATTGGCAGAATAATTCATGGAGGAGGGGATGATGCACATCTGGGTTGGAGGGGTCATTAAAATAATACACTGATTGTATTTAGGACTTGACAGTGACAAAGCGCATTCAGAGTCAGTTTTCACATCTTAGAACTATGCAAACAGGTTTGAAGAGGTCTCATGACCCCCTCAAGGTCATCCCCACTGGTAAACTGGCAGAGCTGAAAATAAAAATCCAGATCTTCCATTGCTTAATTCCATGAGGAAGAAGAATCCAGGTGATGGTGGTGATGATGATGGTGGTTATGATGATAATGGTCATCATGGTGGTGGTGCTGGTGGTAAGAATGGATGTAAGTTCAGAAAGGCAGCACCGGGGACTCCCTCCTTAAGCAAATTACATTCCCGCTACTTCTTCCACCAATGTTATTTGCTCTGGATGAAGGAGAAAAATGAGTGGCTTCAAGAGAATGTAGCTGAGGACAAAAAGAGGGACTTGGGCAACCCAATGTGCTCTTAGTACATATGGAGCTTCCCAGAGTGCCACGGAATAGGTGTAAGCGAATAATCCTCATTGTGACCTACAACTGAGGTTAAAACAAATCAGAAGCTTCACTAAATGTATCTGGCAAGCATTTCGTCTTCCCTTAAATAAAATAAATTCCCTTAATAAAGCCAATGGAGGCAGGGTTGGTAGCGGGGGTGGGGGTGGGGAGGAGGGTGTGTATGATTTATTATGGAGCAAGGAGAGGGCCTTGATGGCTCTGAACTATCTATTTAGAACTGCTGGCTCTAAAACCAAGTTGTACATGGGCTTCTCTTTTTGTGCCAATCTTACATTTTTTAAAAAATATAACTTTTATGAATATCATCATTAGTGCTATAAGCACAGGGAAGTATAAGTTAATTCTACAGTAAAGTGATTATTAAATCCATTAGTCATATACAGGGAATCCATAATTAACTTATTCTCCAGCATCAAGTAAATGATTCTACTGTGTGCTTTAAGAAAGCAATTGTTCACTAATATGCAAAATACAGCAGAACTATTAGATCATAAAGCTATGCAATCTTATAATTAAATTATAAATTTTACATATTTTAATAATGTGCTTTATATACTTTAATTGTTTTCTACGCAAGATTAAAAGGAGGTGCCACGGTTTTTCTCAGACATATTATATCTTGACCTGAACCGTGCAATACTTAATAATAATTGATGAGTATCTACCAGGGATGACAGCAGTCTTTCAGTAGCATCAGATATTTCTTTGGGTTATTGCTGAGGACAAAAATAAAGATATACATTCGTCTTAAGTGAAGTCGTAGCTCTACCCTTGGGCTTTCTTTTGTTTTCCCCCCTTTTGCTGTTATAACAACCATAGGCATCCATGTTCTCTCTTCCCAGGCCACAAGAATGGGCTGGCCCCCATTCCCACTGCCTTGGCTGTATATGTGGGTAAAGGCAACACACACATTAAATTCTCTGCAGGGGACTCGTGCGCCTACATGAGCAATCTATTGTTGTTATTGTATTTTGGATTAAATAATGATGCCATTCTTTTCCATGTGCACAATTAAATGTGTTTGAAAGACCTGGGAAATACCACGGATCTGTGCCTCAGGGGTTGCCTCTGTAACCTTCTGTTTTTCCAAATCCTGATTGCTGCAGTGGGAACTGTAGTGCTGGTTCCCTTTATTCTCTCTGAGAGGGAGCCAACCTTTCTCTCAGATGATTACACTATTCCAGACTGCTCTCCAGTGTTCAGAAGTAATGCTGCATTGATATGCCCTCCACATAAGTGAAATAAGCGGTTCATTCATTCCTTCACTCACTCAGCAAACACTAACTGAGAGGTTACCACATGCCCAGCCCTGAGGTCAACACTGGGGGGGTGAAAGTTTAAAAAGATGAGGTTTTTTTTGACTTAGGTCCACGAAGCAGGTGTATCACTATGGTTTAGACAAGATGCTAAGTTTGTTGGTTTGCTAGAGCTGCCATAACAAATTTCCATAGACTGGATGGCTTAAACAAGAGAAACTTATTTTCTTGTGGTTCTGGAGACTAACAGTCCAAGATGGAGGTGACCACAGGCTTGGTTACCTCGAGGAGAGACCTGTCTCCTTGGCTTGCAGATGGCCACCTTCTCCCTGCGTCTTCACATAGTCTTCTCTGTGTGTATATCTATGTCCCAATCTCCTCTGCTTATAAGGACACCAGCTCTATTGGACTAGGGCCCATGCAAAAGACCTCATTTTAACTTAATTACCTCTTTAAAGACTCCCATACCCAAACACCATCCTATTTTGAAGTACTGGGAGTTTCAACATATGAATTGGGGGTGGAGGACACAATTCAATCTGGAACACTAAAGGATCCCCAAGGGGCAGTACCAAGCCCAGCTTTGGGTGGAGAGGGCTTATTGAAAGGTAACTCTAGTCTGAGTGTTGAAAGATAAATAGGGGCTCTTCAGGTGAAGTGTGGGGAAGGGAGATAGGCAACCTAGGTATATAGGGTGTTATGTGATTATTAGTCTTGAGTATGGTAGAAGTTAAATGTGAAAGGGGTGGGGAAGGGACTAACATAATGTTGAGTCTGGAAAGTGGGCAGAAGGCTAACCTGGGAGGGCATGTGAATCATACCGAGGGGTCTGAATTTTATATCCTGAAGGCTGAGAAGAACCACTAAAAGATTCTAGGCTGGAGGATGGTGGAGATCGTTTCATTTTTTTACTAAGAAGTTGGTATATTTAAGGGCCCAATAGAAAGGCCACCAGTATCCCAAAATATGTGATTTCCTATGTGATTTGTCATAGCATCTGAAATTCTCATCACCAAAGAAGCATTTCTTTGGGTCATTATCCCATTAGATGCAATTATTTTTATTTTCTTAAGGGCACTAATCAGGATTTATAATTATTGAATTTGTTTACATGTCTATTTCCTTGATGGTACATTCACTGTAAATCCTTTGTATGCACCTAGTGCAATGCCTAGCGCATAGTGAGTGCTCAATATATATTTGTTGAAAGAATAATGAGTCATCTTGGCATGACTTATGACATAGTAAGCTACTATAATCAGTAAATTGACCCAGGGCCCTGGGGAATAAGAGAAGGTCAATTAAGTTTTGATCATGGTAAGCAAGGAAGTGTAGGCCATACCTAGTGAAGTTAGGTAAGACAGGCCAGCAGGAGAAGCCAGCACACTGGCCACTGCCTTACTGGGAGGCTGGGTGGATGGGAAGTAAGGACTACTTGAGACAATGCATATAGAAGTGATTTGCATGCTGAACTTGGAAGCTAGATGGCCTGTTGAAATCATACCTGTGCCACTAATTAACTATGTCACTCTGGGTAAGCACCTTACTCTCTGTGGATCTCCATTTCTGGGTCTTCAAATGAGGATAATGATAGTCCCTACCTATTAGGTTGTTATGAGAATTTAACGAGTTAATTTAAGAAAAGCTTTTATACGGGGCGCCTGGGTGGCGCAGTCGGTTAAGCGTCCGACTTCAGCCAGGTCACGATCTCGCGGTCCGTGAGTTCGAGCCCCGCGTCAGGCTCTGGGCTGATGGCTCGGAGCCTGGAGCCTGTTTCCGATTCTGTGTCTCCCTCTCTCTCTGCCCCTCCCCCGTTCATGCTCTGTCTCTCTCTGTCCCAAAAATAAATAAAAAACGTTGAAAAAAAAATTAAAAAAAAAAAAAAAAAGAAAAGAAAAGCTTTTATGATAGGGCCTGGTATATTGTAAGAATTATGTCAATGTTGGTTATTATTATTATACCATTATTATAATGTGTTCTTTAATTTTAATGAGAGGAGGCACAATTGGTCCCCTTAACTCTGATCTCTGTTTTCTTTTCTCCAGCTTCTAAGCTCCTCCTATTTACTCTCTAAAACCTAAATCATGTTACTTCCCTACTTAAAAATCTTAGACTCAAAGAAATCTTAGGCTAGAAAAAAAGAATCTTGGCTTCAGTTTAGATTACCACATGTATATTATGTGACTGCCATGTTCTAGGCCCTGGAACAGAAGATGTGAAAAGGTTAATGCAGAAGTACATTCTATTGATGGCTTCTTATTGTTTTGAGCAGTGTTTCTCAAAGCTTGGTCCACAGACCTTCCATTAGCATTTCTGGTGCTGAACAAGACTGCGGTAAACTAGATAAATAGGTGCTCAAAGCAGAGTGAGGGCAGAAGTCTAAGGTTAACTGTGTCACAAAGGTATGGAGAAAGTTGTAGAAAAGAAGAGCTAAGAAGTGGGACACTGGTAGCTACAGTGTTCTTTCTAAAAAATCAGTCACATCTTTTCTACTACCCAGCAGACAGCTCCTAAGCCTGAGGGTGGTCCAAGCTCTTGGCAAAAGAGAAAGAAGAATTCAGACCTTCCAGAACTCCTTTCTTGGACTACATGGTGACTACCCAAACCAAACTTGGCTTCCTAGAATTGGCTGACAGAGCAAGAGCCTGTTTAATTTGTGATATCTGGACACAAAATCATTCTTTGTGGCAGCTCTGATATTGGCAGATGGGAGATTTAGCTCTGTCCTGTTTATATAACAGCAGTTGATAGATAGTGACTTCATAGTTGGATATTTATGAGAGGTTTCATTTCAAATAATATAGTTTTGGCCTGTGGCAATGCTAAGGCTCTTACCCATTATTACTGAGAAGCTAAATCTTTAGGATATTGTAACTATAACTGCAGGCTCTGTTTGATCTACCCGGAAGAACTGGAAAAGTTAATATTTTTCAAAGCAATGAAAGCTTTATTATAAAAAGTCTCATTAGGAAGTTTGTCCCTAAAACATATAGGCTATCAGAAGGTCATATATTAAAGAAATCAGCTTTCCATACTTTTCTTTTACCTTATGACTTCTATCACATAACAGGGTAATTAAAACGAAAAAAAAAAAAAAAAAGTCTGCCTTCCATTACAGAAACCCAACACTTTGCCATGCCCTCCAGCCAGGTGCCAGCTCTGAGGTGAACTGGTGAAGTCCATTCTTCACTGTTGCAGGACAATGGTCTTTCCTGTGTTAGGTATTGAGCCCTCTGCTGACTTAGTACTCTTCCCAGACCTGCAAACTGTCAACAAATCAACAAATCATGAGTGTTTTCCCTGGTGGGAAAGAATGCTACCTTCATTTTAACACCACCGGGGCATCTCTTCCAGAGTCTGTGGGTTTTAAATTTTTGTGATGTGATTGGAGATCCTTGGCAGCTGAGGAAGCTATCAGGTCTGGCAAAGATGAGTGGGTAGGGTGGTACAAAAACTCTTTTAAGGGTGGGCTCTGGGGATCAGCCAGTTAACAGCATGTCTTTACAGCTCTATTCAAAGGGACACTGGAGGGTACAAAAGGGCCTGAGTCACAGAGGCTCTCTTGGCTCGAGGGAGACAGAGTAAGAGCTAAAATAGTTGGAGAAAAATTGAGTAAGAAACAGGAGTGATAGATAATTTAGCAGAGAGCTTAAACAGTTTTCTTTTTTGTATTTGTACTGCAGGAAATTGAGCAGGGCACATAGTAACCCGGCATCCATCTTTAAAGAGTCTTTAAGGGGCCAGTGAGAGGAGTTATGCCTGTGTTATGGGATGAATTGTGTCTCTGCCCTAAATTCATATGTTGAGGTCCTAATCCCCAGTACCTCAGAGTGGATACAGTTACTTTAAAGAGATGATGAAGTTAAAATGAGGGCATCTGGGTGGCCCCCAATCCAATATGGCTGGTGTCCTTACAAGAAGAGGAGATGAACACAGACACATACAGAGGGAAGACCACATGGGGACTCAGGGAGAAGACACCACCTAAAAGCTGAGAAGACAGGCCTCAGAAGAAGCCAACCCTGAGATCACCTTGATCTTGGGCTTCTAACCTCCAGAACTGTGAGAAAAGAAATGTTGTTGTGTAAGCTACCCAGTCTGTGGCACTTTGTTATGGCAGCCCTAAGCAAACGAAAACATCTGCTGAAGTCTCTGGGTGGGGGTGGGGGTGGGGCGGGTAGAGGAGGGATAGAGGAGAAAAGGGGTAGAGTCTGGTTCCTAACTGCATATCACCATGCACACTGTTCTTCTTTTCAAAGCACAAAACTTTAAGTGGGAAGGTCTACCTTTTCCTGTACCTGAACTCTTCTTCAAGCTGCATCTGGCAACAGCTGCAGACTCTGTTCTCAGATGCTCCCGGTATCTCTTTTCCTGGTCCAGGTACAATGTTGGGATCTAAAAGTTTAAGGCTACATCTTTTTTCCATGTATGTCTCACTAACCACATTTTAATAAAGAGTTACTTTCTTGTTATCATCAGTATTTCTTTAATACCTATAATATTGAAAAATATCCAGTCCCAATTTTGTATCTTGCTATTTTGCTACTAAGGAGTCTAATTCAGCATTTCCCAAAGTGTGTTCCACAGAGTATCTATGAGATACTCTAATATATTTTACTCACAAAAAGGATTCTGGGTAAATGTTTTAAGGTGTTACCTTTCCAGAGGGACATCTACATTTTTGGTTAGATTAAAGCCATAAGCGAAAAGACTAAGATCTAATAGAAAAGGTTTCCTTGGACAAGAGACCTATCAAGAGATGGTCCTCATTTCAGCTCTGCATGTAACCAGGCTGCTACTTTATTTTCAGGAATCCCTATGTATAACTTTATTATTTTTTTAAGTAAGAGTTTGGGAATGGTGGGAATGAGAACCAAAACTTACATAAGAAATAAGAAAGGATAGGATGTGCATGTCAGGGACTGACATATTAATTAGAAATTCTAAAGACTCAAATTTCACACTCTCAGCAGCATCAATTTCCTACTTACACCGGCAGGAGAAATCAAATGGGTTCTATTTGGGGCTGCCGACTAGACTACAGTGTTAGCTGAGCCCAAACAAGAGCATCTGTTCTTGACAGTAGAAACATCCATTGACATCCATTCTTTGTTTTTTAGCCTCTCTTAAATCAAGATGTGTAAAGCTATTAGGTGCCAACAGAAACCAGTTAAACCAGAAACTGTGAGTTGTTGTTTTTTTAAACTAATAATGTGCCTTTATCTTTTATACAGCAACCTAACAGCAAAAGTTCCAATAAAAAATAGATAGCATTTATGGAGCATGCAACAATCTGCTAGGTGCTGTGTTAAGTATATCATACATTTCATATTATTCAAGCCTAAGAGGATGTTTTTCCTGTTTTACAGAGAGGGAAATAAGACTCAAGGAGGTTAAACGGGGTCATACAACTAACTAGGAACAGGCAGAGCCAGAGCTCAAACCCAAGCTGACTCAGGTCAAGGCCACAGCTGCTAACCCCTCCTGGTACTGTTTGGATTTTCCACAGTCTGTTTGCTTGTTCCCATCACTCTTGTGAGTTACTGCCTTTGGAGATGGAAAGTTCCATGGATATTTCTAAAGTAGGAAGGTGAAGGAGAAATGTTCTCATTATCATTTTCATTTGTTTCATCCCTATTCTAGTCTAACTCATATCCAGATCCTGGAGACTTCTAACAACTTGCTATAAGAGGAAGGAAATATAGTTTAGTGGATGAAGCATGGGTCTTGAGACCAAATAGACCTGGGTTCAAACCTTAGGTCTGCCACTGACCAACTGTAGAACCTTGAGCTAGCCAGTCAATCTCATTAATCATTGTTTTTCTTACCTGCAAAATGGGTTAATAGGATTTATCTTACAGGATTATTGGCAGGATGAGAGCCAGAGTAGGGTTAAATGCTTAGTAAATGATTGACACAATAAATTATACCTATTGACTTGCATTTACACACCATGGACTCCTATCCTTTTATGGGACTCGTAATGGCAAGTCTATCTAAAATACCTGGGAGGAAGCAAAATGAGAAAACCCCTGATGGATTACATTGTGATGATTATTCTTAATATCCCCCCCCCAGAAGACTGAATAAAAGTTATTTTATGCCTATGTTCTATTTGGAAAACATTATAAAACTTTGAACAGACAACAGGGCTGCGATAGCACAGTGCTTACCAAAGCACTGTATGCTTTTCTGATAAAGATATAACTTTATTGCCCTTTATGTACTCTCTTGGTTAATACAGTAAGCAAATGGTAGATAATTTGAAATACCTTTACTACCATTTATAGTGTCAGAACACACACCTTACCTTTAAAAATGCAAAAGATTCATTGCAATGGAAGGCATTGCTTATACATACAAATGCATTTGTAAAACAATTCACAGTGCAGAGAGGATTCATGATCTGAGATCTTTCACCTTTACAGAAATGAAATAGGATTTTCTTGCTAACTGCATTCCAGGAGCAGCTAGCCAGGTCAGCAGTGCATCTTGTGTGCAGGATGTCAGTTTTTGTGATCTCTTCTGCAGGGGCTTTTAGAAGGAAGGGGTGAAAGCTGGGTCCTGTAGGCTAAAAACATTATTTCCAAAGTCCTTCTTGGGGAAAAAATGATCTGACTGGGTAGCAAAGATTCTAGAGATACCTCTGCCTCAAATTTCTGGGGGTGGAACAGTCCTGGGAAGTTGAAAGAGATCTTCAAGACTTCGGCCACAGATAATGCCATTAAATCTTGATGAGGTTTTGTAACTTTTTGTTAGAGATGTTGTAATCTTTCAGAGCTGCTTCTGCACAGACAGAGCATGAAGCCGTGTGCACAGAATCATTTGAGAAGATTTTTTTTTATTTAAAAATTTTTAAAAATTGTTTTAGTGTTTATTTATTTTTGAGAGAGAGAGAGAGAGAGAGAGAGAGAATGAGCAGGAGAGAGGCAGAGAGAGACACACACACAGAATCCAAAGCTGGCTCCAGGCTCTGAAATCTCAGCACAGAGGCCGACGTGGGGCTCCAACTCACGAGCATGAAATCATGAAGAGTCAAAGTCAGACACTCAACTGACTGAGCCACCCAGGTACCTCGAGAAGATAATGGAATCAGCAAAAAGAAGGCTGCACTTACAAGACACAGCTTCTAGTTCTGGCCATGTCCCATGTTTGATCTCAGATGCACCCTGTCATGCCCTTGACCCTTAATCACTAATATGTCATGTAAGCTGTTTGGACATCATGATGTTCCAGCTACATCCCAGTTCTAATTTTCTAGGGATAGATAGTATGTGTGCAATCATGTATCAAATTAATTAGGACCTGCTTCTATTACACATTTCCAAAATACTTTTACATTTATAATCTCATGTTTAACCCTATCACAAACCTGTGAAGTAGAAAGGACAAATATTTTTGTTTCATTTAACATATTGGTAACTTAGGCAAATAGAGATTAAGTTAATAATGACAGAGCCCAGATCTCTTGACTCTCATTCCTGGGCTCCTACGCTAAATTAAACTGGATTAGTCTTTTGGGATATGTGTGAAAGGGTATGCAGTTGGATTCTTTGTGGAAAAAGATAACTGAAGAAGTTATTTAAAGTAATATCAGAGTAGATAAGACACAGTTCTATTTCCCTTGTTGAGAATTTGCTTTTGATTCCCTCTGTGAAACAGATTAGAATGTTTTGTTATGATTTAAGAAATACACAGACCCAGAAAAGGTACATCTCATATTCTTTTAAATGGATAATTTCTCCTGAGATTACTTTACATTCTGAAAATTCACTTTATTATTACATTCTAAGGTTTGTGGCTTTAAATGCCACGGCATCTTAGTCTAACTTTTATTAGTGATATTTGTGGTTATCACTTTCCACTGTCATCCTCTCCCATTTCCTTTGGTTCCATAGATACAGTTTGATTTATGAATGAAAGCATTTTGATTCTTCAAGATATATCTTGGTGAATTGGTTCAATAACTTGTTATTGAAAAGCAAATCCAGGGGCGCCTGGGTGGCTCAGTCGGTTAAGCAGCCGACTTCGGCTCAGGTCACGATCTTGCACTCTGTGAGTTCGAGCCCTGCGTCGGGCTCTGTGCTGACAGCTCAGAGCCTGGAGCCTGTTTCAGATTCTGTGTCTCCCTCTCTCTCTGACCCTCCCCCATTCATGCTCTGTCTCTCCCTGTCTCAAAAATAAATAAACATTAAAAAAAATTAAAAAAAAAAAAAAGAAAAGCAAATCCATCAGGGATGTATTTGCCTACTCCCCCTAAAAAGAAATCTCTTGTTGAGATCAACCATTTATTCATCAGTCATGCCCCACTTCTGTATATTATGAGGACATATCCACATTTTTTTCATTTGTTAAATATGCCCATTAAAGTATTCAGCCTGAAGAGCCAGCTTCTTTTTTTTTTTTTTTTTTTATGATAATGCAGATCTATATTTACTGACTTGAACATATATACACAATCCAATTGATTAGTGAAAGAGCTCATTGATAAAAGCATATGTAGTATGATTCTATTTTAATTATACAAGTGTGTATGTGTGGATATAGGTAGAATAAAATATAAATTAACATATATTTGAAGTCAGAAGCCTTAAAGGTGTCAATATTTTATTAGTGGTTACATCTGAGTGATAGGATTTTATAGGATTTAAAGTTGTGTCTTATATTTTTCCTTTTCTTTTTGTAATGAGTACTACTTTCTATAATCAAAAGAATAAATATATTTTATTTTAAAAAAATGGAAACAAAGGGCATGTCTAAATTTTTATGAAATTTTGTATGTATTTTTCCAATATAATATTTCATTATTCAAAATAGTGTAAGCCTACTATTTTTCCTGAAGAGCCAGCTTCAAGACTGCTTCTAAAATTTGGAAATTAAACAAGTATCTCCATCCATGAGATAATCACAATGTAATTCAGATTCTGGCTACACTTGGAAGGCCTTTGGTGTAGATGAAGAATAAGATGGCAGGCCAGACTGAAAGAGGCCCAAGAATGAGAAAGGAAATTGAGTTTGCAGATGCCGTTTTATGTCACAGCTTTGATGATCTCCTGCTTCTTAGTCAAGTCCTCTCCCTTTGTCACTCTGAGAGTTCTTAGTGAAAATTTGGGGTAACACCCCTAACCTCCCTGATAGCTACCTACAGGGTGTCATTCAAGCCAGCTGCCCCTGCCTGCTTATTGCAGAAGCCAGGGTGTTTGGTTGCATGTATTCTAAGTTTTTACTTTCCTATGAAGAGTTTTAGTTCATTTGCATGAGTGTTAAGGTTTACTGTCTTGAAAAGTGCGAGTTGCAGTGAAGAAATGCTGTATCCCCATCCACCTTCAACCACATACTTATCATTGGGTGCCTCTTTGCCGTGTTGTGGCCATGTCAAAAATGGAAGCTGTCCTGTTCCTTCTTGGCTCTAACATAGAAGTGTCATGGAAAAATTTTGCTCTCTATCTGCTGTGTAGAATATTCATTTACAGTCATCATAGCGAGTTGGACTCTTTCCTTCCATGTGGCAGGCACACTGTATTACTTCTTTTCTTCCTAGAAAATATAGCTTTCATGCAGCTGTTGTCTTTTCCACCAAGGCATTTGGCATCTGTCTTCCCTTCTGATTTCATATCAAAAACATCTGGAGAGCTTTGAAAAATACAGATCTTGAGTCAATAGGTCTGGGGTGATTCTGAAATCTGTCGTCTATAAAGTTCCACGGGTGAATCTTATACTCAGCCAGGTTCCAAAGCATGTGTGTCAGGAGTCCCCCCAAGACCAAACACAGATTCACTGATTCTCTAGGACTTATGGGACTACTCATAGCTGGGATTTATTATAATCAGCAAAGGGAAAATGTGCATGGGGCAAAATCTGAGAAAAATCAGGCATGAGCTTCTAAGAGACTTCTCCCTATGTAGTCACCCAGGATGTACCCAATTCCTCTGGCATGGGATTGTGGCAAATGTATGGAATGTTCTCTACCAAAAAGCTCATTAGAGACTCAGTGTCCAAGATTTTTATTGGGGACATTGGCAACCTCTGCTTAGCATGATACAAAATTCCAAACTTCCAGAAGGGAAGCAGGGGTTCAGCATAAACCACATGGTTTGTACAGTTTAGGCAAAGTGAGCCACCATTACCAATCAGAGAGTAATGGGAACTCTCCCCAAATCCAAATTCCCATATGCCAGCTAAGGAGCAACCTTGCAAAAAGACCTTTTTAAAGATAACAGTCTCAGCTCTGGTATGTTAACCTTTCCTATACAATATGTTAGCCAAGTTTCTTTCTTTCTTTCTTTCTTTCTTTCTTTCTTTCTTTCTTTCTTTCTTTCCTTCCTTCTTTCTTTCTTTCTTTCAGTTCATTTATTTATTTTAAGAGAGAGCACAAGTCGGGGGAGGGGCAGAGAGAAGGAGAGACAGAATCCCAAGCAAGCTCAGTGCCATCAGTGCAGATGCTAGATGTGGGGCTCGAACTCACAAACTGTGAGACCGTGACCTGAGCTGAGATCAAGAGTCAGATGCTTAACAAACTGTGCCACCCAGGTGCCCCTGTTAGCCAAGTTTCTGTATTGAGTAGGAGGAGTAACTTCCAGATGAAAATGGAGATCCAGGTGATGAAGTATGAAATCCTATTCCTTAAGGATTTTAATAAAATTCATGCCATGGGAAGCAGGCCATACATGCAGGATATGAACCACTGGACTCTCGAAGTCCACTTGGCTCTTGGCTCTAGTCTGGCTTAGAGAAGAAGAGATAGAACACAGAGACAATGGGTCAACATGCACCTAGGCGCTCACTCACCTTTTCTGTTCCACCCCCCTTTCCACTTTTCCAAATGGGACTGTTTCTTTAATTTTTGGAAAGATACAATATAAGTAATGAGACTGGATAATCAAAAAGCCGTTTTCACATCCAAGTCACTGAAAGCTGTGAGTCATATGCTCCCCCCCTGCCCCCTGCAGATCTCCAAAAAGAAACTGTAATTTTGAAACTCAGCCCTGTGGGCCACCAGGAATATTTGTGGGTCACCCAGGAATATTCTTAGGCATACGTTCTTTGTTAGTAATACGTGATATGACATTTTAATTTTCTGTGGCCAGAGGCATCTCCCTGCATCTACAACCTCCTAAGATTACCTGGCAGAATAGAGCCGTCTGGTTTCAGACCCATTGATGGCAAAATTCAAAGAAAGGAGATGATTGTTTATTCTCATGGGAAACTTCCAGATGGAGACTAGAAGTTTACCTGAGCATTTCATTATTTAACTTGCACACTTTCTTCCTTCTACACAATTAGACTTTCTTTTAAGTTCAGTTCTGTTTACTTTTTATTCAGTTCTCTTATTAAGGTGAATAGTAGAACAGCATGTACCTTGTGCAAAGCCCCCTTTGAACCTAATAATGACAATCATTATTCAGCATTGCTTTTCTTTTAAAAAAAAGTTTTTTTAAAAATTTATTTATTTTTGAGAGTCAGAGAGAGATAGAGAGTGAGTGGGGGAGGGGCAGAGAGAGAAGGAGACACAGAATCCAAAGCAGACTTCGGGCTCTGAGAAAGTTGTCAGCACAGAGCCCAAAGCTTGAACCCACGAGCTGTGAGATCATGACCTGAGCCAAAGTCGGACGCTTAACCAACTGAGCCATCCAGGTGCCCCCAGCATTGCTTTTCTTTCTTTTTTTTTTTTTTTAAATTTTTTTTTAATGTTTATTTATTTTTCAGACAGAGAGAGACACAGCATGAACGGGGGAGGGGCAGAGAGAGAGGGAGACACAGAATCGGAAGCAGGCTCCAGGCTCTGAGCCATCAGCCCAGAGCCCGACGCGGGGCTCGAACTCATGGACCATGAGATCGTGACCTGAGCTGAAGTCGGACGCTTAACCGACTGAGCCACCCAGGCGCCCCCCAGCATTGCTTTTCAAGATACAAAAGCTCTTTCTTCTTGGACCTGTTTTTTTGTGATTTTAATCACTTCTGCCATTTTTCTTTGACTTTTTCCATTTCTCTACAACCTTTGTAAAGGTATGATGGCCAAAATTTGGCCATCATATACATATACATGTACATGTACATATATGTACATGTACATATATATACACATACACATAGATTTTCTACAAAAGTTATTGGAAATTATGTATATTATATATTTCTAAATTATTCAAAAAAACATGAAACGTGTTCAAATGTTCTCTCCTTCTTTAAAGTCATTGGTACAACACATAAAGTACAGTGACCATATAATGGCATTTAATTCCCTGTATGACTCAACTTAAAAAATGTATAGTAAGAAGCAAGGATCGTTGGCAGTAATGAATTATGGACTGATCAAAATTAGTTGTGGGCCAGCAGCTGAGAAGAATGTTCTGTAAGAGCATTAATATAATGTAAAGCATGGAGGAAGGACCACATCTCAATCCTGGTTGTCTAACTGTCCCTAACTATAGGTTGTCCCTAAACATTCCTGGCACCAAAAGCCCTACTATACTTTTTCTCCTAATGGTACCCCCCTGTATTGTCTAATCGTTGTCAGCTTGTACTCTGTTGTAATCTCCAGCTCTTTTGTGCTATGCTCATTTCTCCATCTCTCCTTGTCTTTCATTGGAAATTAATCTTCTGTCATTTGCTATTGAATACCATATACTAACATATATATATTTTATATATTGAGAATATTGATATTCCCCACATCAAGGTAATTAAAACCATATTTCCATGACTTAGAATTTTCTCATCCTTACATAGTTTCATGTATTTGAAAATTTGATATGGTTAGTCTTGGTATTTTCACCCAAGAAATATTTTGAATAAAGTGGGTCTTGGGAGTGATCTGGGTAGGTAGGATACATGGAGCAGATCTAAAATTTTAGGAGTTTTTTTTATGAGAACTCTGATGCTGTAGCCTACATAAGTTTCAGAGTGGTACACAATTCAAGAATTTTCCCCCAAATATATTCTCAAACTTTAAAGATACTATTCAACAGAAAACAAAAAGTGAATTCCAAAGCCATGAAGAAGGCTTGGAAGGGAATCTGGCATTTTCTGAGAATTGAATCTTTCAGTATCACCAGGCTCAGCTATTTAACTATAAGGCAAGTGTTGTGGTGGAGCGATCTCAAAGAAATATCCACTGTGCCCCCACTGTTTATCTTCCTTGGTAGGAAGTAGTAGGGGTATGTGTATGTGTGTGTGTATATGCACGTGTGAATGTATCTGTGTGCTGTCTGCAGTGGGAGGAACATGAAGATGTTAAGAGTGCGAGCCCACTGAATTTGCGCTATGATGTATACCTTTTCCAAAGGGGATTTGACAATACTCATTCTACAGATGACCACTTGATTTGGTGGGTAGCTAATATGGTATGTTTATTTCACAGTTGCACACTTTACAGCTTTTTAAAAATATATATAATGCCTGAACAGGGTTTCAGAGCAGATATTTCCTTTTAAACTTTTTTTAAAATCACAAATATGATTGAACCATACAACCACGTTCCACCTCATTTAATTCCTTTGCATTAGAACATTATGTTAAAAGCTCACTAGACACTGAATTGTGAGAATTATCAAAAAGAGAAAAAGAATGAGAGCCTATGGTACAGGAGGTTATAGAAGAGAGAAGCCATGGTTTCTTTCTGAAAGAAAAGGTAAAGGCATACATTTTCTGGAAAAAAAAGGTAAAGGCATAACAAAAGAAGTTAGAGAATTAAAGATGGCAGGATTCTTTTTATGCAGGTTGAGGCTGAACTGACATCTCAGGGGTGAGCAATGCAAAAAAAAACTTTCCGTGCTGTTCCACCATCCTGGCGCCTCCCTCATGGCACGCTGACAAGTCTCCACTTATAATGCTGTTGGCTGAGCTTGACCAAGGAGTAAGGATGCAAATAATGTGCTTCTTGTGTCAGAGTGAGAGTGGCTGGACTGGGAAAAGATAGCTCATCTGCAGCCTGCACGTATATTCTGGAACAAGTCCCATTGTTACTCAGAAAGTTCAGGACTCTAGGCCAACATTCTCCTACTCATGCAGGAAAAGCTACTCAGAGTAGTCCAGCTAGAAGGATCGGGGTTCTGAGCAAGACCAAGCTTGTTGTAAGCCACTTGTTTCTTGGTAATGCAGCTCATTATCTGATAAGCATCCCTCCTAGTCATTAGAGTATAGGGTTAAGAGCTCCTCTTGGAAGGATGCAGGAGATCTGCTGCTTGGAACGTGGTGCTCAGAGTAGCAGATAGAAATGGACTCAATTCTGCATGTATTGTTGGCCGCAGCTCTTAGTAAGACTCCTTAGAATAAGTTTTTTAAACAATCTTCCATTTCTATCCCTGATGTGGGGAAAGGGCTTTAGCATTGTTGAGGACTGGTGTATGTATAATAGTAAAATGATAAGACATATCAAATGGGAGAGTAAAGCCCCAGAGCCCTTTCAGTTTGGATTCAGGGGAATCCATTATATCTTAGAAACAAATTTGCATTTGATATTGTTGATCTATTAATGTTTTCTTCATTTACATGTGATTTTTTAGTCATAGAACTTATTGGAGTTTGGGGACCGTTCTGCTGTAGTATGAAATACTGTATTAAAGACTCATCTTGGTATTGAGTTAGTACAGTGACTTTCAGTGAATTGACTTAGGCTCACATTTCATTTTAATCAAAAACAAAAAACTAGAAAGTGTTACTCCCTAAATAGGTAACAATACATTTTATAAGCACTGCAGAGATTTAGTAAATAGCACGTATGATTAATTTAGAAACAACCCCTGGCACTTGAGGGTTACTCAATACATATAATAGTTTCCTTCTCATTTTTTTACATGAGGTAAATGCAGACCAGGGAGTCACTGAGCAAATAGTCAACCCTGAGTAGGTTTGTAATCTTAGGCTCCATGGGGATGTCTTTGGTAAAGATAAAAAAGGAATGACTTGTTATTTCTATTATAAGACTCTGTAATGCTAGGACTTCTACACAGCTTAAATAACGGGTAGGGGAATATTCTTTGAGGAGAAATGCTCAGATGCTATCTACTCACTTGTTTAGCATGCACACTTGGCTTCGAAAACTGCTTGCATCATTACTTTGTTCTTTTGAAGAACCATGGCATGCAAACAATTCAGCATACTCTCAAAAATACATGTAGTATGCCCAGTAAAATACATTGGCTAGCATAAAAATCAAAGGAAATAGTAATTTGGAATAGCGATCAACATTACTGGGGTTTTGAATTGTGAAATAATCAACAATCCTGCCCATCTTATCTCGGAAGACAAACTTGAACTTGTCACTGGTTTTCATGGTCAAGTCACTATAGTCAACATTATCGCTGGAAATTTCAATGCTGGCAAAGCTGATCTTCCGTTTAAAGCTGGAGATGGAGCTGTTGATAATGTTAGTAATATTGACTTCTTCCACTTCCTTCGCCGTCCCCTAGATCATAGACAACGTGGTCAGCTTGAAAGATTCGACTTAGCAAAATAAATAAGCAGGTATTTATATAATTAGAAGCCTAAGTATTGAATAATTAGGTTTAATAGAAAGTGGCATTGAGTGCCTCAGTAATTGGCTAGTGAGCCGGACTTGGCAGTCCTGTTATCCTGCTTATAGGCACCTATCCCTAGGTCCTCAGCTTGTATAAGGGGAAGAATAACCATTGCCTTCTATTGATATGCAGAGCTGTGTGCTGAATGCTCAGCCTTTGAAGTTAGCTGATCTGGGTTCAAATTCCATTCTGCCTCTTGCTACTATGAAATTTCAGTCACCTTAATCCCTTTAAAACTCAGTTTCCTTGCCTACAAAATGGTGATGATATTAATATTAATATTTACCTCATGAGACGGATGGGAAGATGGTATAAATTATGTAAAGCATTTAGTAGGTATTTGATGAGTCCCATTCTGTCTCAGTGAGGAGGGATTAATTATGAGAGATGACAGAAATCAGCAGTGTCTAAAAGTCTCTGCCACACAAACAGAAATAGTGATGCTGCCTACAATTCCAGGGAATTGTCATTCTCCAACATGCCTGGAACGGCATAGCATGTGGGGAGTGTAGTGAAGTCAGACAGAGTGGAGTTTGATCCTTGGCCAGGCTACTGACTAGCTGTGAGGTCTTACTGAGCAGCAGATTCCTCAATAGTAAATTTGGAATAACAGTGGTGGCCATCTAATAGGCTGTTGGGTGGACTAAATGAGATGTTCAGCACATAGCCACTACTTTGTAGTGAAGCTATTCTTGTACACACAGCCAAATAAGGGCTTTCTGGTGTCTTCCATGAAGGATTTTAGTAATTCTCCATATCCCTTTTTGCCAATCTACCAAATTCAGATTTTTGTTGTTGTTGTTATTAACCATTGTCCCCTTAAGGAAGCCTATAGAGAGCAAAATGAGTGAAATCCATATTCTTCTTTGGCTGGCACATAGAGTCATTTGCCTTTGGTACTTGGGTAATACGACTGTGTGAAACGTTGCTCATGAGTCAAACATAAGGGAGCAGGCAACTGGGTCTTTGGGCTGTTTGGATTCCTTTCTGATACCCTTCCTGGGTTGTTAGGAGTATTTTAAATGATCTAATATTTGCAAAGGGCTTATGACTGTCTGGCACATGTAAATGTTCAATTGATAATAATGATTGTTATTATTCTGAGAGCTGGACCACAGTGTTTCACTGCTAATTCAGATAATGGCAGTCTTTCCCTGTTAGCAGAAATATAGGCTAATCGAGAAATTTGCCACAATTTAATTTTTTTCATACATTTTCAGTAAACCATTACTTGTATAATTTAAGAAAACAAAAATGTAACAAAATAATTAAATAGTAATTGCATATTAATATGAAACTTGTAAGCAGCTGATCACATTTGGTTTGATATTGGGTTTTTCATGGATGCTTGTGATTTCATGTTGCATGCAGATAACAGTGATTTGCTGCTAGAAAATTAAACATGTTAATATACCATTGTACTTGACAAAAAGAGCAGTCTTTTTCAAAAGGTGTCATGACTTCCAGATGCCTCCACCTGAACAGGGATGAGAATCACTGGGGATAGGAACCAGTCGGGGTCCTCTCTACAGACCAGCACATGGCAAGTGATGAATCATATATACAGGGCCCTCAAAATTCTTACCCTGTCTTTGGCTGCCATCTGCTGTAAAGAGCTGTAGTGGGCAACTGCGTATTCCAATAGGGCCCCAAACACGAAGCTAAAGCAGATTCCCAGGTACACATCGATGGCCTTTATGAAACAGTTGGTGTTAGGAAGAGAAGTGCGGGACCCGATCATCAGTGTTGTCATTGACAGTACGGTGGTCACTCCTGGGAAAACAGGTAGGCAATGTTCCCACATCAGTGGCCAGTGAACCTTTCACCTTTACTTGGCAGACCATCACCATTCAGAACTTGGCAAGGGGGACAGGACTCAGAAATGGAACAGCTCATTTTGAAAAATCTGCAGTCTTCTAGAGCAGGGTTGATTTGTCCATTTTGAATGGATATGAGTGATATGGTTTTCTAAGTGTTGCATCTTCTGTCTTCCCATTAGAGGGGGGTGTTCAGTATGTAAGATAACTGGCAATAGACATCCAATCACAATTCTCCCTTATCACTGTAAAACATGTTTAAAAATGTAGTACCTCACTCTCTGTCTCTGTCTCTGTTTCTGTCTCTGTCTCTCTGTCTCTTTCTCTCTGTGAAAGAATCTTTCAAGAAACCAACTCCTGGAACTGCCCTGTGAATATCAGTGAAAAAAAAAAAAACAAACAAACCTGGTAGAAGGTAAAAAGAAACCAAAAAGGACCTGTTAGGCCAGTTCTTAGAAATCTCCTGTTGGAGCTGCTTACCGATACAGGTTCTTGCAGGAACTGAATCAAGGGAAATCCAAAATGAAACCCAGGATAACACCACCAGGAAAGTGGAAGGAACATAGGTTTCCAAAATAAAATACAGGACATTCCTCCGAAGCTCAAATTGCAAGATCAGTCGTGTATAATTTCCTGATAGGGTAAATAAGAGATAGGAAACAATGTCTGTTCACATAGCAGAGTGGTTTCCCTTCGGGATGTTTAACTTAGCTATATTCACATTAAGCTATCTGTTATACGCCAAAACCTAATTAAGCATGAACTGTCATTACAGTTTCAATGAAAGAAATTGCTATTGTATAGAATGGGATTTATAGGGGTACTGGTACTCCCACCCATGATCCTTTCCTTGTGCCTTTCTCCATCATAGTATTCCTGTAGCATTATACCTGCTGGCTTCCTTGACATCTACCTCACTAGACTGGGAGCCCTTTGGGGGCCATGTCAATACTGGGCATGAAGCAGGTATTAGTGCCCAGCCCAAACCCTATGGCCCTACCACACTGCGGAGGCATGTGGTAAACTAGGGATAAACTAGGGGCGCCTGGGTGGCTCAGTTGGTTAAGCGTCCGACTTCAGCTCAGGTCACGATCTCACGGTCCGTGAGTTCGAGCCCCGCGTCGGGCTCTGGGCTGATGGCTCAGAGCCTGGAGCCTGCTTCCGATTCTGTGTCTCCCTCTCTCTCTGCCCCTCCCCCATTCATGCTCTGTCTCTGTCTCAAAAATAATAAATAAACGTTAAAAAAAAAAAGAGACAAACTAGAAAAGAAATCGTATTTTTGACTCAAAATGCAACGCAGTTGTTTTGCTTTTGTACAAAGTGTCTCCCAAGTTACCTGTTTCCTGCTGTGATCTGGTGACTAAAGTGAAATACCGTTGTATGGTGTACTGAGCAAGACGCAGGTTTTCCAGCCCACGCACCGAGTCGTTCCCTCTCAGCCAGCTGAACTCCACATCGTTCCCATCGTAACCCCCTGGTAAGTCAAACGGTGCAAGTCAATGCAGGGAGGCAGCAGATTGAACTCGTCTGGAAAAGGCTACAATATGGGGGCAACAGGAGATCTGCCTCGATGGTGCTAACTAAGTCCAAGGATGATCCCATGCAAAACTTGGCATGATTTCTCACATGCAGTTGCTGCATCTGCTTAGAATAGGATGAGCTGCTAGGCTATTTGCCATCAATTGAAAACCGGTTCTATGCTAAGCATTATTTAGACTTGGTGGATGATAGGCCTCTGGAAGTGGCCATCCTCATTATTGAAATGATATTTATTGAGCTCCTGTCTGTGCACACACACAGCTCTATGTTACATGGTGCCCTTCAGGACAATCTAGCAGCTCTGAAAATGTTCTCAGAGACTTCACAATCGGTCTGTTCTTATTTCCATATTGGCTAAAATGCAAAAACAGAAGACAAGAAACCTACCACTAGCCACTTTATTGATGTCTGTTAACATAGGCATTTGGTAAATCTCAAAGCAGTTTTACTAATATAGTCCATAATAGTAATAATAGCTACCTTTTATGAAACATTTATGGTGAGTCTTTTACACCTTATATCTCTAATATGCTCACAGGCTTGCAAGGTAGACATTTATATATTTCTTCAGTAAAAAAATTTTTTTACATTTTTTGAAATTGGGATGGATCTTAGAGTTGATACATACATACATATATATAAAGTAGAGCTTACATTTTTTCCTAAAATGTTATTCAATAAATGCTGTACCTTAGAATCGAGGAATTGTAATGTCTTGCCCATTTTATACATGAAAATTCTCAGATTCAGAGAGACTGCTCAACTTTCTCAGGATAGCAGGGCAAGTTAATAACAAAGCCAGGATTGTACCTCAGGAAAGTCTAAACCCAAAACCCATGGACAATGATGGTGATGATAATATCTATCATTTAGTAAGCAATGGCATTTCTAAGTGCTTTACAATATTATCATCTCATTTAATCCTCAGAATAGCTCTTTGAGAAGACAGATGAGTGGTTAATAAGCACATGAAAAGATGCTCGACATCATTAACCATTAGGGGAAAGCAAATCAAAATCACAGTAAGATACCACTTCACACCCATAAGAATGGATGTCATGAAAAAGACAGACAATAACCAATGATGAGAACGCGGAGAAACTGGAACATCCCTGGTGGGACCGTAAAATGGTGCAACCATTTTGGAAAACAGTTTGGCAGCTTCTTGAAAGGTTGAACATAAATTTACTATTTGATCCAGCATTCCACTCCTAAGCATCTGCCCAAGAGAAATCAAATCATGTCCACAAAAAGCTTGTACACAAATGTTCACAGTGGCATTATTCTTAATAACTGCAGGGTGGAACCAAGCCAAAAGGACTTGTATTACTCGTACTCTTTCATACGGAATAACGAGGAATAAAGCAATAGAAAGGAACGAAGTACTGATCCACGCTCCAACATGTATGAGCCTCAAAAACATGCTAAGTGAAGGAAGCCAGATGCAAAAGACCACACGGTGCATTGATTCCATTTATATGAAATATCCAGAAAAAGCAAATCCATAGAGACAGAAAGTAGATTAGTGGTTAACTGGGCGTGAGGGTGGGGTGGCGGCAATGGGAGAGACTGCAAATGTGCACAAGGATCTTTTTGGTTGATGGAAATGTTCTAACAATGAAATGTGGCAGTGGTTGCATAACTGGGCAGATTTGCCCAAAATCTTTGGACTTCACACTTAAAAGGGCTGAATTTTGTGGTATGTACATTTTACCTCAATAAAGCTGTTAAAAAATAACTCTCTAAGTCAGACAGTATTATTTTTCCTTCTTCACAAGTGAGGAAACTGGGGTCAGGAGAGGTTAGTTCTACTCACCCAGAGTCACAGCTAGTGACAGGAAAAACCCAGTGATTTTGGTACCTGCGATCTTAACCATGGAAGTGTATTGCCTTCATTTTCCCAGGCTACTGGGAAGAGGGATGCCAGTGTTGGGACTAACATTTTGTTAAGTCTTAGCTTGTAGTATCCACTGTTTAACAGTGGTTATCTTCCCTCCATAGGGCAGAGAAGTGGTCATGGGTTCTTAGAGGATTTCCAGGTAAAAATTGTCTGTGGGTTTTCTCTCAGAACCACCCCCAAATGTACTGATGTTAGCTGTGCAAATATGCCTAGAAGCCCAGAGAAATACAAAAATAGCTAAAAAATGTGAGTCATACATGCTTCTACCTAGACACCGTACTTTTACAAGTATTAAAATGCTCACAATCATGGCATTATCACTGCTCTGGTGGGCTGGTAGCAATTCTTTTCTAGGGATGGTGTTCAGGAAAAAAAGCCCTCAGTGAGGTTTCTGTACCCAAATAACTGCTAAGAAACACTCAGTGAATGCTTCCCCTGTTCACTGGGGATGGTATTTGTGCAAGCAGAGTGCTGGAGTTTCCAGGAGAATCTCACTCCTGGGATTTGAGATGAGCACAGCCATACATGGAGGGCAATTACTTTTTCCATGTGGGGTTGAAAATGAGTTCTCTTTTTGATATCCTCAAGTTTTATTCTGCCCCCAAATAGCTGTCTTGCTTTAAGTAGGTTTCTCATGTATTTAATCAATAAGGTAATTAATCTGCCTGTCTGAGTCTTTAATTAAATGTCTACTTCTGAAAAATGACTACTGCCTCATAATGGTTGTGCTTCTTGGATGTTGACCACGTGTGTCCTCATGTAAGACGTGCTTACTGATGTCCAGTGCTTGACTATGGTTTTTCCTCCTGACACAAGCCATCCCTTGATGCCTTGATAACTCCTCTCTGAGCCATTATTTTCCTAGGACACCGGTCACAGGTACACTTTCCCAAGTTTGGTGGGCATTTCAGAACAATGGATATTACTCAACAATGCCATTTGACACACATCAACTTAGAATAAATGCTCATTCTTCATCATAAATACCCAGACTGCAGTTTGAATTCCCATTAGTGGCATCACTGTATTAAAGTACACACACACACACACACACACACACACACACACTCCAAACAACTTCTCTTCAAAGTTAGAAGCAGATGCAATGAATGCCAATGATTGCTTTGCACGTTACCATTTTTTACCCCTGCTGTGTTCTTTCTGGCTTCTGGTGCCTTCTCAGATTCTGAGTCCCACTCCTCATCCAATTGACCCCCATTTCCTTCACTGTCCTGTCTACTCTTAGGTGGAAATATTTAGTGTTGGTGCACAGTGGCATTCCCCAAAAGATGTCATATTGGAAGGTTTGTTGCTGAGAGGTCTCTAAATCTCTCTGGCTAAACACTCAGAAGGGCTTAATCAATTGGAATCAACACCGAGAAAAGAAAGGCCATTGTGTATAGGTCTCTCTCCATGAATACACTGATCTAAGTCACCCAGGAAAATCATCTCAGGGGCTGCAGGATATATACTCACAGCTTTCCAGTTGCAACTTGCATGTCTGTGTGTCCATGGGGTATTTAGACAGGTCCATGTTACATGCAACAGTCGTTGTGATTCTAAGAAAGGGAAAATGGGTTCAAAAGGAGTGTTGTGGGGGAAAATACACATTCCCTGTTAAGGGCAACTCCAAGAAGACTTTCACCTTGGCCCTTACAGTGAACGTGTGACTTGGAGCCTACACGCAAAACATTCCTGAGCTTTTCTGTGCTAAGTGACATCTTTGAGATGTGGTAAAAGCTGGGGCCCAGGATAGAGGAAGCAAGAATGTTGGCAATGAAGAGGCAAATGTGCAACATATTGCAGAACAGAATCACTCATTGGCTTGAGATGCGTTTGCATCCAGTTTTAAAATTTAATCTTCCTGACAAACGCACGAGGAGCTAGAACAGAGATCCCAACACTGCTGTCACCATTTGACAACAGATTCCGGCTTGCCTTGGCTCACACAGCTCTTAGTGGCAGAGCTGGGGCTGGATCCCAGGTCTGCTGGCTGTGCAGTTCTCCAGGACCCTGCCTCCTGGAGGGGATCAGCATTTGCAGAGGAAGTGGAGGATGTTGGAGGGTCCCAGGCACTGTGGCTCTTAGGGACCAACATTCAGGGACATTCAATTAAACCTCAATAAAGCCCTCACAGTGGAGATTTCAACTGGCCCACCTTTATCTCCCTTTTCCTTCAGTGTCATACATTTTTATTAAGTGTCGTCATTAAGCACTGTGCTGGGTTCTTGGGGAAAGTGAAATGTTGTGTTCATGGTGCCCACCTTGAGGAAGCTCCCTTAAGGGAGAGAGAGTAACAACAGCTACTATTTACTGAGCGCTTACCCCGAGCCAATCCCCAGGGAAAGTGCTTCACATGCATTATCTCTTTGAATTTATACAACAGCTTTATGAGGTAGGAAAAATCATTCTGCTTTTGCTGCTGAGGAAACCGAGGTTCAGAGAGTCTAGCAACTTGCCTAAGGTCACAGAGTAGGGACAGAACAGGGACTCACCCCCAAATATGTCTAATTCTAGAGCGAGGCCGTTAAATGTCATCTATAATTTGTAATCCTTGTACAAAACAGATTATGTTATGTGCAAAATACAGACAGACACATCCATGCACACACACGTACACCCATGGGAAGAGTTAGTGTTGATTGGAGCTGTGTGTCATGGGAGAGGTCTAGTTTAGCTTCTTGAAAGAAGGGTTGGGGTTTGGGCTGGTTTTTGCATAATTCAGTGTGGCTGAGGAATGTCAGATGAACAGTCCAAAAATTCAGTTTATTGGTTAGCTCAGTCTTTGTTTCCTAACAGCAGCCTCTTGGGATTTAAGAGTATTAGGTTCTCAGCCTTCTACCCAAGGACTGTGAGAGCATATGGTTTGTCCGGTCCTTGCACATCCCTTGTGCAAACAGCCCTGAGCCTCTGCCTGTGGGTTGCCTCTTGCAGCACCTAGGGAACACCTTCCCTATTCTAGCCAACCAGCCTCTTGATAAACTTCTACTGGGTGGAAGGAACTTTTGGCCTCAGGGATTTGGAGAAGAGACAAAGGGAGGCCGTGGTTGCAGATGACAGAGGCCTTGGGGCACTGTGCTTTGATTCTCTGTACAAAAATGACTCAGACGAGTAGAGATGCATTCTGCAGCAACTCTAGCTCCACTAAGTCCCATGAAAGGAAAAATTTTTACATTTCCTCCTGCTGTTCCCCGTCTTCTCTTGCTAACTTCCTTTTACTCTTTAAGACTCAGCTCAGAGTTCTGTCTCTAACGTACTCCCCAACTCCCTAGGATTCTGAACTTCCCTTTGTTATTCATCTGTGTCAGGACAATGTCTCATTCAGCTCTGTGTTCTCGGTGTCCAGAGTGGGGCCTGGCCCAGAGCAGGCATTCAGTAGTTGCTTATTGAGCCAAACTGAACTGAGGGAGGGCCCTTCAATTGTAGGGACAAGAATCTAGGAAGGCAGGGGCATGACAAGGGTGGGACGTTGGGGTGCTTATCTGACAGCTGCTCAGAACTATCCAGGATATATTTATGCCTTTTCTCTAGCCATCTCCCCTCCAGCCCTGCGGTTGCAGCCACCCAGTCACCTGAGAGCATACAGGACTGTGCCATTGGAGAAGAGGCGGATGAGCCTGTTGCCCACAGTGACTTCATGGAGGAAGGACTTCTTGGACTCCACAATGTAAGTGTCTGGCACCCAGAGGAACTCCACAAGGCGTGCATCCAGAGTGAAGCTCTTGTTGCCTTCAAATACCAGCCGCTGGTCCGTCCAGCGCTGTCTGAGGTATATGGTGGCTGTATAGTCCTGAGGGGGAAGCCAGGTAGTGGAAATGGATTGGGGGGAGAAAGACTTTGAAAACGGAAGGGAAGGGGTCAAGTCGTATTCCCTTCCCCACCTCCACTTAGGTTAAGAGTACGTACTATAATAGACATTGGTGAACAAAGTCTTATTCTTGGGGGAGCAGCCTGTTAGCAATAAGAGAAGAAAGCACCTTATCTGTTCTAGAGAGTAACTGTCACTGCCAAAAGGGAGCCCTATAGGAGCATGTTTAGCGCCTTAACTTACTTACCTTCTATCACAAAAGCCCCTCCAAACCATTGAAGGTTTTGGTGAGCTAAGTGCTTAGGTTGTCCAAGATCGTACCCGGACTGCACAGTGGGCCCCTTGGCAACCTGCTTTTTGTGTCAGCTTATCTGTACTGGGTGTTCTTAAGTGAGAGGATGGTGGAAAGAAGTCATGCGAGTGTTGGTTTTCATTAGCTTAGCTTAGCTTCCGCCCTGGGAGGGTCCATGTGATATTCAGGCTTCCCCACTGCCCTTTGATTCTCTCCCCGGTTTTCATCCCTTACCAAATGCACCCGCTCCCCTCCCTCATTTCTTCCCTCCTGGCCTTTGAATCCACTTTCCTTCCTTTTCAGAAGATCTGTTTTATAAGAATCTTCCACTCTCTTGAGTTTTGGGATAGGTTTCCAGCCTCTGCCATTCCAAGAGCATGGGGGCTGTGAGTCTCTGTTCTGTTTTTTGAGTAGCTAGAAGGTGTATCCCCATAAAACACGAGGAGAAGGTCTCCTCAGGTGGAAGATGAAGGGGCCACACTTACCATGTTACTCTCTGAAATACTAGAAATACTTGCAATGTCCAGAGTCAGTGCTATCTGAACTGGTTCTCCTAAGAATGAAGAAAAAACCAGAAGGACTTACACAGAGACACAAACACACTACATTAGCACAATGTTTTAAAAATTATAAAATTATGAAAGCAACATTCACCTATTGGGAAATTTTAACCACTCTAGAAGTATATAAAGCAAAAGGTGGATATCTACCCACCCCTGTCAGGAGGAACCATTGTGTAGAATGGGAAAAAATGTATGAAAAATGTTTGTATAAAAAATGCACAAATATGTAAATAGCTTAATGTGTAAGAGAGACCACACTACGTTCATTAGTGCAGATTTTAAAGGATGTAGTTGTATTTGCTATTTCTTACTTGGAGGATTTTTCCTGTGGTGCTTTGCAAGGGACAGATTATTTAGAAACGTAGTAGGGGATTTGGGATTTTGCACAGAGATCTTCATTTTTTTTTCCCCTCAACTAAGTAAATTTACCACAAGATGGCATTCAAGACTGCTCATGGTTGAGCTCCTGCTCACCTCCTGATGCTTTGCTGCTCTTCCTTTACTCTCCCAAAAGCCTAAACTATTTAGAATTCCAGAACCTTCCCCATGAGATCTGGTACATAGATACTGGGCCTCAAGCTGAACTTCTGAGAGCGCCCGCCTCAGCTCTGGAGACAGAGGCCTTGGGGCCACCATTCTCAGAAGCCAGGCCAGGGCAGTGTATTCTTCCTCAGACTGGAGATGCAGAAGAAAAGCCCAGGAGTGAGAAAGATGTTGGCTTACAACTGGGAAGAGTTACCGAGTCTTTCGGAACTGCAGACTTCTCACCTACAAGTGGGGATAATGCTAATGACACCATAGGGTCATGGAGAGGGCTAAAGGAGATTCGGCATGTGGCAGCTTCTCTGCAGGATGGTGGCAAGAGGGATACGTGTGAAGTGCCTGCCCAGCCAGATGTGTAGGAGGTGCTCACGAATAGTTATCTGTACAAAGCTCCCAGGATTGTGTCTGTCACATAATAACAGAGGCTCAGTAAGTGGCATTTGCCTACCCCTCTTCTCCTCCTTAATCCTAGCTCATTCTGGAAAAAGAACAACTTTACTCACCAGGTTAATAGCTGCAACAACATTCTCTTGTAATAAAGAACTAGGGGTGTGTCAGGGGACTGTGACACTGCATTAACCAGGAAGAGGGGAGGTGAAATTCAAAGGAAGCTTAAAACCATCTAATTGGTAGGAATCAGACAAAGCGACCTACTTATTCACAGAAGGAAACTAAGCCATAGAATATAGGTGGGAATTTGGAAGTGGAGTTTTAGAACCAATGCAATTAAAAGTAACGAAGTAAATGCTTGGTGTTAATACTTGGTGGAAAAGTGGGAGATCTTTGAGGACAGACTGTGGAAGGTGCTGAAGGAGTATGGTGCTAGGTGGCTTTCTGCCCCTCAAGGCAGAAATTGAGAAAAGGAGCTTGGAGCCAGAGTGTTTGAATCCTATGCCCACCACTTCATAGCTGTGTGACCTTGAGCAAATTGCTAAGCTACAATTTCTCACCTATAAAATAGAGCTACTAGTGCCTGGTATTGTGGGTTGGGTTGGGAAAGTTACAAGATCTATTTTAAGTGCCTGGAGCACAGTGGGCAGTGGCTGAGTGTTATTTGCTCTCCCTGAGGAACATGGAGAACAGAAAACACACAAAAGTTCCATCCCACTGTGCTTTCTGTTTACTTTGTATCTAATTAGTCCAGTCTGGGCCTTGGTTCAGTTGGCTTCTTTAGGGACCAGAACTTGCTTTCTTCCCCTTGATTTATCAAAGTAAGCTGTGCCACCAGAGGGCAGCTTCCTCCTAGGAAAGAGGTCAAAGCCAGTTCCTGGACAGTGTTCTTAGGGCTTGTTTATAAATCTGTGCTCTGTGTACCTTGTTCCCTGAAAAACCCTATGGAGGTCTTTTCTCTTAAGGACCCCAGGGACCTAAAACCTGGGTGGACAGGCAGTACAGAAAACATGGCTGCTCCACGGAACTCCCGGCCGCCACGTAAATGTAGTTCCTTTAGGAGACCGATTGCCAAGGTGTTGGGGCTCACCTTCTTTTTGACTAAGGACCGCTTACCCCCTTCTCACCCCAGGTGGATCTGGGCCTCACCCTCCTTGGGTCCACCCCAGGCTCATTGCCCAAGAATCTTGCCTGTTGTCAACCTATGAACAGGCAACAAGAAGGGCAGTATCCTGGCCTATTGTTTGGGGTTTGGGAGGCAGAGGAATTGGATCTAACCAGGGCGTACAGACTCACATGCTTGTCATTAGTGTCCTGCTGGGCCTGGGAAGACTAGGGGAGGTTGAAGCCTTCCTAGGTTTGTTAAAGTAAGGACCTCAAATCTTAATTGTGTGGCCATGAAAATGGTCTCTCGGATCTCCAACTGAGGTGGGTGTAATTGGCCCAGCTGCTGTGCTCTGAAATCTATTTGTGCACTTGCTCTGAGGCCATGCTTCCTGAAGGCTGTACCCCACCAGTGACTGAGTGTGGCGGGGATATGAAGGCACACTGTTCCTGGGAGGCAGAGATAGGAGATTCCTCTGATGGCAAATTTGGCTCCAGGATTCTCTGGGGCCCTTCCACACACACATAGAACCGTAGTGTAGTCTATGACACCTCTGTCCAACCTTCCTTCCCTCCCTCTCTCCTTCCCCAGGGGTCAGCTTCCCTCTCTTCCCACCCCACATTCTGTCATAGATATTGCCCCAGTGAATATCTTGCATGGATAATTCCCTTTTGTGTTGGCTCTCCAGTGGACTAACCCACTAATCCTAGATTTGACCAGAGAATTTTGTCATGTGAGGGGAGGAGCAGGAAGGAAAGGGGATTAGAATAGACTGCATCCTGATGATATGGCAGGTGCCATGGTTCTTATTCACACACTTCATTTCAATCAGTCCTCTCTGTGAGGCAGAAGATATATCCCCACTTTATAGAGAGGTGACTTAGAAAGCTAAGGTGTTGGGCAAGCAGTAGATCCAGGAGCCAAATGGAGGTTTGTTCAACTCCAAACCTCTTTCTACCACTTTATGCTCTGCGTAAGGAGGCATTAGAGACACAGAGAGACTGAGACTCTGTGAGGAGGTATATTATTGGTTTCATCCCTCCCTCTTTCCCTCATGCCATCAATAAATACTAATCGACCACTTGCTATATGCCAAGCACTGAGCTGCTGCTAGGGTTAGTGAGGTAACTTTACTGAGGTAAATAAAGCAAGACTCCCCCAAGAGACTGTAGCCTAAAGCTGAGACAGATGTAAAACCAGTGGCAACGATGGTATTGCCAGGTAGTGGCTAGGATTTGGAAGTATGTTCAAAGTAAAATGTGAAGAATGGGGATAGGGCCTAGAGGAATCAGGGCTGGCTTCTCACAGGAGGAAGCCTTCGATTAGAGCCATGAAGAAAAATTGCCATTTTGCCAGGGAGGGAATTTGAAAGAAGCTGTTCTCAGCAGATAAACAGTCTCAGCAAAGGCAGGAGACCAGGGAAGCCAAGGAGGTCAGGGAGTGTTTGGGGCACATTCCTGGCAGGGCATAGCGGGAGGAGTTGGGGCAGACGAGACTGGCAGAGATAGAGGCTGGCCTAGGAAGGCCCTGGTGTGCCATGCAAAGGGCTCTGGACTCTATGCTGAGGATGCTGGGACATAGGCAGGTATTTTGAGCAGGAAAAGGACCCAGGCAGGTCATCTAGGTGGCACCGTTGGGGGTTAGCCTTGAGTGACCAGGCTGGAGGCAGGAAGACTAGGTGGCATGGTCCTTAAATAATGACACTGGAAGTGGGGGTAGAAGGAAGACAGTGTGTAGGAGGTTGTTAGAGGCTCTAGTCACCTCCTCAGCTGGGAAGAGGATTCCTTCATCCTGCAGGTTGAGAAGCAAAGCACGTTCTTCAAAATAGTGTGAAAATCACTTGCTGTCCTCATCCATTATTGCTAATCCTTAACAGGTTGTAGATCAGAAAAAGGAGTCAACTAAAATCTCATGAAACCCTCCTCTGTATATTGTCTCTGTTCTCCTTCTTTTGAATTGTCGTACTGGACAGAAAGGATGACCTACCACCAAAATTGGGCCTGAGAAATTTATTATATCCTGCTGTGAGATTCTCAAAGCCAGGCAGGGAGAGCTTGTCACTTCTGCTGACCTCAATGTTGAACTGATTCCCCTGGATGCACATCCTGGAAAAGAAGATGAGTGTTGCTTATCTGGGAATAAGCATGTACACACACAAACTTGAGCTTGTGTTTGCATGTATGTCTGTGTGTTTTGCCCATGTACCAGTGGTGACTTTCCCAGAGAGAAATCTCTAATTTTAAGCTGCTGAATTAATATGTCCTTATTCCATTCCATTTTATTACCCATTTGCCATACCTCAGAATGCTGAGGTAATTTGGGAACCCCTCCAAGTGTCTTTAGAAAAAACACAAGTGGGGGCGCCTGGGTGGGTTAGATGGTTAAGTGCCCAACTCTTGATGTTGGCTTAGGTCATGATCTCACAGTTCATGGGATCAAGCCCCCACAGTGGGCTCTGCACTAACATCGCAGCACCTGCTTTGGATTCTCTCTCTCTCTTCCTCCTCCATCTCTCATGAGCACATGCTCGCTCTCTCTCTCTCTCTCTCAAAGTAAATAAACATTTAAAAAAACCCACAATGGTTCACCCATGTATGACCATTTTGGAAGCTTGAATAAATGGCAGGGAGTTGTGTTGTCTGGGTGTTTCAAGGAGGTGGACAGACTAGGCTTTGTCTTGCCATTAGTTTCTTACTAATGACCTGCCACCCTTCCTACTTCAATCACATACTCAAAGCAATTCAGACCAAGGTCATTATAGGGCAGCAAACTCACCTTGGAGTCAAGAGACTCAGACACACAAAGGTCAAATGGAGACTGTATTTCATGTTGACAAGGCGCTCACGCAGAGAGGGGCCAAAGTAGCAATCACCTGGGAAAACAGATGGGCAAGGCAGGAGAGGTGACCCAAAGGGCTCGCCTCTGCCAAGCCCAGCTCCGTCCTGTGGGTCATCAGCCGCAGCAGTTTTTCAACACGTGTGGAGAGCAGCCTCTTTCTATACTATTTGGTTATCCCTCCCATTCCCTGCATGCCATCCAGGAATGACTCCATTTTGGAGGATCATCATGTTATATCCAACCCAAATAAAGGCTGACACCTTGTTTAGAGAGTAGTTCACCAGCCCCAGAAATGCAGCCAGTCCATCCTGGACTGTGTATTTTGGAAACCCCAGGACTGTCCTTACCCTCTCCTTATCTTGACTTTGCCAGGAAGGACATCCCCAACTAGGCACTCACCCCGACCATGCCATTTATCCAAGGGTCTAAGTCTATTAAGCAGGTCATGTAGACAGGAAATGAAAACTTCCCAATAATAAACAAACACACAAGTAGACTTTCCAAGAACCATCCATGTGCAAGGAATACATTAGATACTTTCCCACGGATCTTCTCACTCCATGTCCCAGTGCCGTTGTGAGTGGGTAGGTTAATCCCGAACTGGGATGAGCAAACAGAGGCTCACAGAAAGGTCACTGTGCTAGTGAATGTCAGAGGAGACTTTGAGTCCAGGGCTGGCAGCCTCACACCAGTGATATCGGCTGCTCTCCCAACCTCCCAGACCTGCTCCCTGGGCACTCTAAAGCCGTTCAGCTGGTTAGGTGAGCATGAGGACCGTCAGGGAAGGCATGGCCCCGGGGCCTGGCCTCCTCAGGCTTGGGAGCTACTGTCAGATGTTCCTCTGAGAGAGTAGCCAGCAGCCAGGCAGGTGAGCCTGTGACCTGTCATGATGGTGACAGCAGAGTGGGGGTTCTCGGGTGCGGCTCCAGCCTTGTACCTAGGCAGGCAGTCCCAGGGTGGCTTGTCCCCTTCCTCTGTGGCAACCTGTGGCAACCAGGCTACTTTCAAGAGGCTAACCATTCTGGGGCTTAGGATATGATTCAACAATTAATTAACTAATATAATTTTACCTACAAAATGGATACATGCTCATTGTGGAAGTGAAAAAGAAGACAGAAATGTAGAAAGTTGAAAGTAGAAGTCCCAATGATGTGTCCTGTAGGTTCATCAGCTTAACAAATGTACCACTCTGGTGGGGGATGTGATAGTGGGGAAGGTTGTGTGTGGGGTGGGTGGGGGGCACAATTTTATTATGAACCCAAAATTTCTCTAGAAAATAAAGGCTCTTCCTCACTTCCCTCTAGTCTTGTACCTCAGAGACAATCAACTGTCAACAGTTGTTTTATCTACGCATATATACATGTATATAAATATGAAGAAAACAATTAAAAAGTAAAATTGGTGTTATAGCATGCATTTTTTTGCTACTTACTTGTTTTGCTTAATAATGATAGCAAACATTTATTATATATTTAATGCATGTTTGCACTCTGCTAAGAATCTTGGAAATCCTTGTGACTCATTAAAGTCATGACTACCATTCTCCTCATTTTCCCAAATGAAACAGCTGAGGCTTAGAGAGAATAAGAAGCAGTCCCAAGGTTGTATGGCAAGTGAGGGGCAGACTGAATCCAGGCAAGCTGACCCAATCACTTTTAACCACTACACCATGACACAATGCTCTTTTCCAATGTCAGAGACCTCTCCATGTCAGTTCCTACAGATCTGCTTCATTCCTCCTAATGGTTCAAAGTATGTCGTAAGATCAGCATACCAACATTTATATAACACATGTCCTGCTTATGGTACTAAGTTATTTCCACATGTTTTACTGTTACAAAATCAGTAATGAACATCTTTGCATGTGTGTAAGGTTCTAGAACTCTGCACTTCTTCATATTCCTCTACCTCAGCCCTTTCCTTCTCACTCATCTTTTGATAAATCAACATTATCAGTCCAGCAATGATCATATTCGAACTTTCTTCCTTTAGTTCATCTTCCCAGTCTCTGTCCATTCACCCGTCCCCAGCATCATTCCCTCCATTCCTTCATTCAATTTTCCAAAGGCTTTACAAGCTCCTTCTGGGAATCAGACATGTATGAGGTATCCACCAGAGCTCCCATCTAGTGAGAGAGAGGGAGTGTAAGCAGTGAAGTGACACAGTGTTCCTGTGACTGTCCTGTAACAGGAGCTGAGGCAAAGGATCCATGGTGTGCAAAGGAAGTGAGTGATCAGTTCCATTGGTGGAGGGTGGGACAGTGCCAGAATGGAAGTCATAGAGAAGGTCATTAGAGTCTTGAAGAATGTGTTTGCATTTTTTCCAGGTGAACAAAGAAAGGTGGAGCCCTCCAGATGCTGGGCAAAGATATGGAGGCTTGCCCACCAACACTCTCCTACCCACTTATGCTCAGTCTGTGCCCTCTAGCCCATGGCCATCTGTAACTTCTCCCTAGTCTGGTCTGAATTAGCTTCTTTCTCATTTTGGGATATTCCTAAATTCTTTCTCTTCCTATGTGAAATTGAACTTTATCAGGCAAGTTGGGGAACAATCTAGCTTCAGCTCTAAGACCCCTATTGAATCGTGTTTTCCCCGTGCCCAGCCCTATATTAGGAAGTGAGAATGTTTGGGCCTTGGGCCTCTGAATCTGCCCCAAGGAATCTCATGTCCTAAAAAGCTTTGCCCACACCAGACCTGGAAATGTGATCCCATTTGTCCCTGCTTATCTTGTCAGGTTGCTGAGCATGTCTTATTTTATTAAGGAGGAAAAGAGAGGGAGAGAAAGCCCTCTAGATGCTCTCAGGTGCTATAGGTGCTGTGTTTGGTGCTTAATCGCATTTAATTCTCATGAACATCTGGCCTAGTAGGTGTTAATTTCTGGAGTTGGATCCCAGATTGGTGAAGGGATTTGGCCAAGGCCACGTAGGAGTTAAGTGCCATGATGTGAATCCAGGTCTTCTTCCAAAACCCTGTTCTTTGCGCTGCATTTGGGAAGACGACCCCAGCTCCCAAAGTGAACTAGATTACACTTGACTCTGGTCCTTCTTTCACCAAATCCATCTCTGGGGTAGAGTGCTGTATCTCCAGTATGTCCCAAATGGCAACTGCACTGGTGTGTTTTCCTCTCATGTGGCGATAGAGCCAACCATCAAGTGACGATTTGTGTATCCACCCGCCTGAATGAAGGCTCCAGCCACCATTGCTGATACAGATGATGGGAATGGCGTTTAGCAGAGTCACCCACTGAGCCACCAGAGGGCAGTGCCCTGAGGGTTGTCGCCACAGCTACAGGGGACCTGGAGAGTCCAGCTGCATCTACCCTGCGCACCTGCGGGGAACATGGGACTCACGATGTTCCTGGAGGCTCCTGAGTAGGGGCGGCCTATGAACTCTTCCCCTACTCTGAGGAGCTTTCTGTCAGGATCTCTCCTCTACTTCTAGAAGAGAGCTTGAGCTTTGGGTTGATACACCTGAGTCATTTAACCTTTCAGAGTCTTGGCTTTCCTATCTGACAAACGGGAGGAGAAAACACTCAATAAATATTAATTTTCATTCTCCTCTCCTTTCTGCCTCTGTGGGGACTTCATTGATCCCACCATGACCATGAGAACCAAAGCTCAATCTCTTTCTATACCCCATGCTGCCACCCACGGTATGAGCTGACTACAGCATCCTCTTGAGGGCACTCATTTCGGCATCACCTCCAGAAGGACGGGGTCACACACAGGACTTCAGGGTCACCTACGTGGCAGATGGCAGCTTTCTCTGGATTGGCTCTGAGAAGCAGAGGTAATTGCAGTACATGCAGGTTTCTGCTCCCATTCCCAGAATCCCCATCACATAGACAGTGAGCCCCAAAAGCGTCATGCCCAGCCTCCTTCTCACGCAGGCACAGCTCCCTGACTTCTGTCACTTCAGCACAGACAGAATCATTTGTTGGGAAGCAGGAGTGGAGCCCAAATTAGGTTGAAGTGAGGAAAGGGATTATTGCCTTGGGCCCTCCCTAAGAAAATCACAGCAGGTGAAGTTGTGTGGTGGGGGCCTGGTCTGCAGCACAGAAAGGAAGGTCAGGCAAGAGGAGCTGTCATCTCGGCTCTGCCACTGACTCGGAGACTATATTACTTCTCCCTGAAGTTTAGTTTCCTCCACTATGAAATGGGAGAGTAATCAATAGTTCTTCAGACAGCAGTGGATAGATGCTTAGCAAATTCTAGGCGAGGGCCCCTCCCCTCACTCCCAGCACAGCTTGTATCTGAATCTCCTTCCCTCTCCTCCCTCCAAGTACCAGAGGGGCCAGCAATTCTCTTACCAGGCAGCTGCTGAGGCCCTGTTAGGGCAGGCCCTTCAGGCTTTCAGGCTGGGCATTCAGGCAGGACATGATCTTCTGGGTCCCCAAGAGTCTCCTCATCCTCAGCCCTGACTCCTTGGATGCAGGCACAGGCCACTCTCTGATGGAGTGGCTCTCTCCATGGGGTAGACAGAGCTGCAGGACCGGCTAGGCAGGCAAGTGGGCAGGGCTTCCCACAGCTCCTCCCCTGGGTGGAGCTCTGACCTGGTCCTGGGTGTCTGTGGGAATCACTCAGCTCCTACTATGGCTATTGGCTGCCAGGAGTTTGATTCTGAGTTGGTGTCTCAGCTGAGCTCCTGGACCACAGCCAGCAAAGATCAAAGACCCATGGAAGTCAAATACAGTGGGTGACCGCACCCACCACGCCTGGAAGAGGAGTCCCTTTCAGAGGGAGGTTCTAAATTTTGACGACACCTCTATCCTGGTATCATGGAGCAGGAGTTAGCAGCACATATGGCCTTGGGCAAGCCACTTTACCTCCTTAATTCTCAGCCTCCCATTCTGAAGATAGAACTTAATCATTTCTAAAATTCTGATTCCTTGTTGTGCATTTTAAGAGCACCTTTGAAACTATCAGGAAGCCTAGTCTATGTAAAAGGACACTTGCAGATCTGAGAACATCCTGCTTTCCAGGCTGGAAAGTTTCAAAAAGAGATATCGGGGCCAAGGGAATGGAGGACAGAGGCTGAGCTAGCCAATGCAGAAAGGTGGGAGGGACTGGCTAGATTTGTCCCTGTCTTCTCTTTCACCATCTCTGTCCCTCACACAGAGGATTCTTCAACTCGCTGTGAAGTCCCTCTAGGAGCATCCGTCCTCCATACTCCATCAAACCTCCTAACAGAACTTCTTCAACAGTGTGCATGCACTCCTGAATTCTCCCTGTCACCATAACCAGTGGCCCCGAAACTCACTCCTGGCTCCAGCCCCATAGGAAGGCACAAGGGATTTCCCAGAGGCTTGGCTTTGCACCCTGAGAGAGCCAGGAGCCAGGAGTCTGTCTGATGGAGAGAGCATAGGCTGTGGCAGGAAGCCCTGAGGCCCTCCTGCCCTCCTGACATGGTGTCCAAGCTCCTGCCCTGCCCCAGCTCGTCTTGGAGGTGAGAAGGTGGTGAGACAGGAGAGAGGTAGGAGAGGGAGCAAATGAAGCTGCTAGGAGTAAAAGGAGGTATGACTGAATGGGTGGGCATCGGCGTGCGGTGCCCCATAGAAGCCTCTGGCTCTAAGTCAGTTTCCTTAGTGCGCCCCAGCCTGGCCTGCCTTGCAAACATTTCTGTGCACTCGAAGAGAAAGCTCTTTGGTTTCTCCGGAGAGGCCTTGCTTTCACCTGGGAACCTTGAAGGTGGCTGAAACAGGCCTGGTTGAGGAGCTGGTTTTCAGGTTCTCCTTGAATGGAAAGTGGTTTGTGGCTTTTCTCAGAGTTTCCAAGATGTTCTCACATAAAACAAAGGCTCACAAGTAACAAAGACAATTCAGAGCTGGGGCTGGGGTGGGAGTGGGGTGTCCTATGACTCAGGAACAGTGAGACTTAGATGAAAGAACACGGGCCGGCTGGGTGGCTTTTGGCAGGTTACTTAAGCCTCTTTGGACCTCGGTTTCCTTTTCTGACAAACAGAGATGATGGTTTCTTGCAGTGTTGCTGAAGAATTCAGCAATGACAGGGGCTCCTGGGTGGCTCAGTCAGTTGAGTGTCTGACTTCGGCTCAGGTCATGATCTCACCGTTTGCGGGTTTAAGCCCCACGTTGGGCTCTGTGCTGACAGCTCAGAGCCTGGAGCCTGCTTTGGGTTCTGTGTCTCCCTCTCTCTCTCTCTGCCCCTCCTGCACTCACACTCTGTCTCTCAAAAATAAATAAATGTTAAAAAAATTAAAAAAAAAAAAGAATTCAAGGACAGCTGTAAGGGCATATCTGAAGCTACCTGGCACATTGTAGGTACTCACTAAATTGTTCTTTTTATTCTGATGTTAGTATCGTTTCATGTTTATACTTCTCTGTCCAATCCTCCATCCAGTATCTGTCTATGTCTATCATGAATTTATCATATTTCTCATCACTATCATTAATTTGTCATCTATTATCTATCTATTATCCATTTATCCTGTATTCAATCTTCCCAGTCAGATTGTAGTGCTTTCATTGTGTGGGTCTGTACTATCCTTCTGTGTGGGCATCCGGTAAATATGTTAATAGACTGACTATACCTGGGGTCAGGGCAAGCCAAAACTCAAATTACCAAAGTAGGTACAATAAGGGGTTTTATCTCCCAGTTTCAAACAATGCTTGAATCTCATGCCAGCTTCTTAGATTTCTTTCAGAACAACTGAAGGAATAAATGCCCAGAGCAGGGAGTTTCCATGGAAGCCAAGTCCTGCTTCCAGTGGTCTTGGCCTTGCTCCTTGGCTCCAGAACCCCCCAGCAGCCTCTGTACCATCCAACCCACCTAGCTTCCAAGTGTGACCTCTAGTCTCAGGATGCCTGAGGTCAGTGGTATTTTAGGATGTTCAGCTATGCAGACACACTGCCCATGGGTTACTCATGCCGGTGGCTGCCTCCTACACGACATAGCTGCACACCCTCCTAGAATGTGTCCCAGAAAAACAAAGGCCAGAGCGAGGGAGTATGCCTTGCCTGGTGTATCAATCACCATGCACACAAGATGCTATTAAATCATAATAATGCCATCCGTTTATATGGTGCTTTGTAGTTTTCAGAGCCTTCACACGTGCCTGTGCCTTGTCTTATTTGAGCCGCATTAAATCCTGTGAAGCAAGCAGGGTTCGTTCCTTTATTTTCATTTTGTGGATGAGAAAGCTGTGCCCAGAGTCACACAGCTACTAAGTATGGACTGGAACCCAGGTCTTAGGATTTTGGGTCCGCTGCTTGCCTCACATGTCCATTCAGTGATTTGGGGTGGGGGCTGGGGAGAACAGAGGAATAGAGTTCAAGTGAAGCAGGGGACAGAGCCAGCCTTTGGATCTTCCTCTGGCCTGGGAGGCCATGCTGGAACAAGGCCACCAAGCACCTGTGATCCCAGGAAATGCTGTCTGTCAGAACGAACACCCCACAACCCTGCCAACCCCTCTAGAAACTCTAGACATCCTGGATCTCCTTATTCCCTGCCCCTCCCCCCCATCAACTGATCCCCACTCCAGATACTGTCTCGTTTATCTCATCTGTATCTCCTCACCTTGGAGACTGAGGTCTCCTAAAAGAGACCTGCAGGCACCAGGCCCTGTGTAAGATGAGCCTCTGAAGTGTGGGCAGAAAATATTAGAATTTCTAGAACTTCAAACAATGGGAAAGACATTGCATTTTCTAGTATTTACTATGTGATGGGTACTGGCCACTCACTGCTCTGTCAGTCAGGCCATCCAAGGTCACATACCAAAGTCACATACCAATCAGCCTGGCCACACTGGCCTGAGATAGAGCAGGGCTCTAAACTTGGAGGGCTTGGCACCCACTCCTTTGCTTTCTGTGTAACTTGACCTTCTGCAGGGCAGGTGAGCCAAGTTAAATGAATTTATGATTTGTTTTCACTAAATAAACCCTGAAGAAATAGATACATGCTTAAAAATGAGTCCCGCCAGAGGAAACTACTTCAAGAAGATAGCATTAATAATGCAAACAGAGGCAAACAGCAAGAAATTGGTAGTGTTGATGTTTGGCCTACCTAATGCCCAGCTTAATTAAACATCTTCCATATGAAGAGTTCGGGTGGTTTTCAAACCTTCTGGTTAAAAATATAAAATACACAAGAACAACTGATGGACATCAAGAAAAAATGGAAATTTGCCAGCTGGATTTAAACAAAAGCCTTTGTATAATTGGTGAGGAAGACTGAAACATTAATATTTTAGTAAGCACAGCCAATGAAGCACTTTTTTCATTTGGATGTCTGTACCTTACTGTGGTATCTTTTTTCAATTCTGAAAGCTGTAAGAATCAAGCATCAAAGTAATTTGCACTTAAAACCCGATCTTCTAAATACTGAACTGCAAAATGTTAATATGAAGATAGCACAAACATAATAAAACATATCAACCACATAGCACTCACTAAAAACATCAGCATTCGTAATAATTCCTTTCAGTGAAAAGGTTTTTTTGTATTATTAACAAAATAAAAGCCTTGAAAGAAGTGTTATTTTATCCTTAGCTCATTCATTTAAATTCTTCTTTCTATGAGTTAACTATGGTATTGTGATTTATAATATGAAATACATATTTGGTCTTTGTCCTTCTTACTGGCCCGGAGGTAAAATTCTTGTGATTTTTCCCGGTGATGAGAGTAATAACTATGTCTTTTGTTATGTTAATGTGGTCACTTTTGGAATGCCCCTTGGTCACCTAAGGGTGGGGGCTGGTTGCCAGAGGAGGCCACCAGGTGATTCGAGGATTGGAACTTTCAGTCCCACCCGCTATTCCCAGGGAGGGCAGAGGGGGCTGGAGGTTGAAACAACCACCATAGGCTAATGACTCAATCAATTATGTTTAAGTAATGAAGCCTCCATAAAATCTCAACAAGACAGGGTTCAGAAAGTTTCTGCCTTGGTGAACACATGGAGGTAGCCAGGAAAGTGGTGGGCACGGAGAGGGCATGGGAGCTCTGTGCCCTTCCCCGTATCTTGCCTTGTGCATCACTTGTATCCGGCTGTTCCTGAGCTATATCCCTCATAATAAACCGGTAATCTAGTAAGTAAAATATTTCTGAGTTTTGTGAGCAAATTAATCGAACCCAAGGTCATTAGAACCAAGGTCATTAGAGCCTCTGGTCTACATGCTGGTTGGACAGAAGCACAGGTGACGGGCCACCTGCACTTGTGATTGGCATCTGAAGTTGAGGGTGGAGCAGTCTGGTGGGACTGAGCCCTTAACCCGTTGGATCTGATGCTTTCTCTGTGTAGATAGTCTCAGAATTGAGTTGGATTATAGGACATCCAGCTGATGTTGGAGAATTGCTTGTTGGTGTGGGGAAAAAACCCACACGTTGGAGGTGGGTACAGAATCATTACTTGCACCCATACTGTATTAGGACATGAGATACGTATGTGATTTCTATGTATATTGAGGGTACAGAGTCAAGAAAATATGGGGAAAGTTGGGCCAGACCATTGAGGAAGTTCCTGGCTATTCTTTCATCTTCCAATTATATTTTGTCTACCACATATCACCAGACTGATTTTCATAAAACCGCACAGGGGACCACATTCCTACTCTGATTTCTGCTTTCTGTTGAACCCCCTCTCCTAGAAAGAGTGGCAGACCTAAGTGCCTTCTGGGGCTGGGCCGCTGACTTGATGTAAGAAGAGGGTTGAATGTAAGGCATGGTGAAAGCAGCAGCAAGCAGGAGCATTCTTTGCCTTAAAATATTCCAACTTAAAAATTCTAAACCCTGGACAGACATGAGAAAACCCTGCCCTGGCCTAGATGGAATTTGTGGGCTGGCTTCTGAAAACCCCTGAGGAGGTCAAGGCTGACCTTGGAAAATGCTCTCCATCTCTTCAGACAGATCTCTCGCTGCTTGCTCCCAAATGGAGTCTACACTGTGGTCATTGCTAATTGGTGCTGATCTTGGCCCTATACTAGTCCCTCTTCCTGGCCAAGTAAGCCCCAGCTGAACAAGTCTGGTTCTAATGCATCCTCCTCTGTGGAGCAACTTGACTTCCCCTTCCCAGAGCTGCCCGCACATGTTGCTCTTACTCTTAGTGGGTTTTACTGTTCTCAACACATCACTGATCTGCCTGCCTCCACTACCAAGCTGGATGCTCCCTGAGGTCAGGTCCTTTGTCTTATTAATCAGTGCATCCCCAATACCAAGGTCAGTGCCTAGGTCACTGGTGGGTGAGTCTGCTGAGCTAATGAAAGCATGTAAACAATGGCTACCTGTATGCCGGGTAACAGCAGTACATTATTAACTCTAGTGTTTGCTTCTAATTTCTAATAATAATAAGCACATGCCTTCTCCTTTCACCCCTCCACCCTCTCTCTGCAGCTCCCTCAGCTCCAGTGCATGCACTTTTGGACTTTATGTGCTTAACAGACAGGAAGTAAAAGAAATGGCAAGTGGTGAAAGTTTCTTTCTCAGCCATGTCTCTGCAGTGGAGACAAAACCATGCAGCGGGTCTGCCTAGATGTGCCCGTGTCAGCTTCACCAGGAGTACCTATTAAAGATGCACATTCCTGGGGTGCCTGGGTGGCTCAGTTGTTTGAGTGTCCAACTCTTGATTTCGGTTCAGGTCATGATCCCAGGGTTGTGGGATCAAGCCCTGTGTTGGGCTTGGCGCTGCATATGGAGCCTGCTTGGGATTCTCTCTCTCTCCCTCTCCCTCTGTTCCTCCCCCAATTTGTGCTCTCTATCTCTCTGTAGAAGAAAATTTTTAAAAAATGCACATTCCTGGGCCCCTCTCCTGACCTACTGAATTGGAATTTCAAGAAGTATGGCCTGGGAATCTGAATTTTAATAAGATTCCCCAGGTAATTCTTCCTGGTTCTAAAATGTGAGGACTGCTGCTGTAAGGCAGAGCTCACCTTTCATTCACTCAGTGACGCAGTGAATCCGCAGTACTGAATAGCTACCCCTTCCATGCCGGGCACAGTGCTAAGTGCTGGCGGAACACGGCTGGCTCACACCTGGTCCTTCCTTTCTTTTGAAGCTCTTAGGTTAGAAGTGCAGACAGACAATAAATAAGAAACATATGTAACTACAACTTGTGATAAGAGCTCTTGGGGCAGCTGGGTGGCTCAGTCGGTTAAGCGTCTGACTTCGGTTCGGGTCATGATCTCATGCATGGTTCATGAGTTCGAGCTGGGGCTCTCTGCTGTCAGCTTGGACCCTGCTTCAGATCCTCTGTCCCCACCTCTCTCTGCCCCTCAAAACTGTCCCTCTCTCTGTCTCCCCCCCCACCCCCCTCAAAAAGAAATAAACATTTAAAAAAGAGCTCTTAAGGAAACGAGCAGACTATCACAACAGGGATTATAGAGAGGGCTGGGCAACTTAGAGTGACCGTAGAATGTCCCTTTGAAATGGGAAATTGAAGCCGATCCCCAGAGGATGAGAAGGAGTTGGCCATGTGTCAGGAAGGCAAGGGAGGTAGGAGGGGGCTGGGAGACACCTGTGGGTGAGACACCTGGTTTAGGAAAAGGAGTCCTGATGGGGAGGAGAGGCTGAGGGCTGGCCTTGTGCCTCTCCAGGAGCTTTCCCCTCTCAAACACTGAGAAGCTGTAATGTCTACAGTAACATAAACCCTGGCTTAGACTTTGACCCTTCACGTCTCCTGGGTTCAGCCAGACTCCCACAGTCTGCGATCCAAAAGCCAGGGAGGTTTCACTCATTCTCTCCAACCCTGGCTGCTTTGTTCTTTTTCTTTCAACCTCTTCTTTTGAGCTGCTGTCACTGGTACCTTTAGAAGACTGCCAGAGCTGTATTGAAGCATTCAAGACCTCAGAACTCACTCCCAAGCCATAAACACAATCACTGGCACTGTTGGCCATCGGGCAGGTGGAGAAAGGTGGGCTGGACTACAGGGAAGCAATGTTTTGTGAGGGCAGACCATTCACACCCCTTCTGTGTACCCTGTGCACCCGTTCTCAGGAAGGTGGCTGGAGAAAAGGTTTGTTGCCATGTCCTATGCCAGCGACGGAGTTTCAGCAAAGCCAGGAGAGGGCAAGCGTCTCACCAAACCTCTGCCATCACTTTCCTATAAAAGATCGTGCTGGGCACATCCAGCCTTACCATATTCCCTGTACTCAAAACACAGAACCCAACCTAAAACAAACCCTTATGTCACTGCCACAGAGTAAGGCTATAGACATTACCTTAATTTGCCAAAATGTTTCACTGGTTTCCAGGGGTCCTTGAAGGTGGCCTATGCTTCTGAGCCCAGCGTGACCTCTCACTGCTTCAAAGAGGTCCAGCGGAATAAAAAATATTGTGAAGGGAAGGCACCTGAGCTCCTGAAACCTCTTATCTGCCTGAAAGCATTGCTTCATAAAGAATTCAAAATTGTCACGAAGCCCTTCCCCCAGAACAGCTAGGAAATGTTGATTCTTACCACCCCAGATAAGCACTTCATACCTAAACAAACATGGTCACAAAACTGTCATATCTCCCATCTATTCTCCTCAGGCCTCATTTATGTTTCCTGAAAGTCATTTGTTTTTCTGGTAAATGTTTTCTCTCCCCTCCCCCCACTTCTAAGGGGCCACTTTTTTTTCTGTAAGTGTCCTTCTCCTCACTCCTTCCCTTATTAAGATGGCATATAAGCCCCAATTCTAACTGCCTCTTTAAGTCACATTTCTTTGTGAACCCCCATATATATGTAAATAAAAACCTGTCTTTTCTCTTCCTAATCTGTCTTTTGTCTGTTTAATTCCCTGGCCCCAAACACCTTCAGAAGAGGATACAGGAAAAGTTCTTTCTCCCCAGCAGCTCCTTTTCATTTACCAGGTTGTCCCTGCCCACCCAGGATTCCTGGCATCTTCCTCAGAAGTCAAGAGGAGTCTCTCTGGATGAGAGGGGCTGAGGGTCTGTTTACCACAGGGAGACACGAGAAGACGCTGGTGAGGCCATCGGAGCCCAGGGTGCTGGGGTTGGTTTGGGATCAGCCATTTCAGTTTACATGCCTGAGCAGAACACAGCAGAAGCATTGGAGTCAAAAGTGGGATCTGATACCTTGGCTCTGATAATTCCTACTCTGTGATCTTGGTAAATCACCTAATCATCTTGAACTTCAGCTTTTCATCTGTATAATGGGGATAATAATACCTACTCTGTGGCATCAGCATAGGGAGTATACCTTGCATTATGCCTGACACACAAGTGGTGCTCAATAAATATTTTTTATCTGTGATTTCACACCCAGGGCCTTCAGTGGCTAGTTGCACGCTCCCTGGCAGTGTTTTGTGTTATAAGCTGCTGACATGACACCCCGGCGCCAGGAAGCTGCCAGCCCCCAGGCTGCAGGGACAGCTGACACAAAGGGATCTTTGCAGTACCTGGCTGTCAGGGTCTGCAGAGCCATTAGCCTGCCAGGGGAGCTCCAGAGCCCTGGAATACAGACTAGCACAGGTGTGGGTTCACTTCACTGACCTTCAAAGGGGCTCATCGTCACTTCAGGGCGAACCCAAGTGTGAGCCGCCTACTGTCACAGCTAAGTTTTCTATTTCTTAGAAAGTTCGCAGGGGCGCCTCGGTGGCTTGGTCGGTTAAGCGTCCGACTTAGGCTCAGGTTGTGATCTCGTGGACCATGAGTTCGAGCCCCGCGTCAGGCTCTGTGCTGACAGCTCAGAGCCTGGAGCCTGTTTCAGATTGTATGTCTCCCTCTCTCTCTGCCCCTCCCCTGTTCATGCTCTGTCTCTGTCTCTGTCTCAAAAATAAATGTTAAAAAAAAATTAAAAAAAAAAAAAAAGAAAGTTCGCATAGGGGCACCTGGGTGGTTAAGCGTCCAACTCTTGGTTTCGGCTCAGGTCATGATTTCACGGTTTGGGGGTTCAAACCCTGCATCGAGCCCTGCACGGCTGGTGCAGGGCCTGCTTGGGATTCTCTCTCTCTCCCCCTCTCTCTGCCCCTCCCCTGCTCTCTCTGTCTCTCAAAAATAAGTAAACTTAAAAAAAAAGTTAGGATAGAATTTGAGAGCCTACCATGTGTCAGATGCTTTTCTAGGTGTTGGGGACATAGCTGTGAACAAAACAGGCAGAGTTTCTGCTTTCCAGAAATATACATTCTAGTGAGGAGAGACAAACAAAATAAATAAATGCATATCACATAGGTGCTGAGTCAGGTAGAGATAAGCATTATGAAGAACTATAAAGCTAAAGGCATGGGGAATGGTAGGGGTTCTATTTCAGATGGGGTGGTCATGGGAGGCCTGTCTGAGGAGGTGACATTAGAGGAAGGCCCAAAGGAAGGGATATGCTGTCCCATCCTGACTTCTCTCCTCTAGCCCTATTCCCCGTCAATAGTCTTTCTGAAATTCTCCTCCCATCAGGTGACTTCCCTGCTTAAAGATCCTTCAGTGGCTTTTTTCCTAAGTAAAGCCCTTTGGACATGGCATTCAAAACCTTCAGGGTCTGGCCACAAAGATACTCACCTTCCATCTCTGCTTCACTCTGCAATTATCAACCCACACAGAACCACTTACAGTTCTCCAAGTCTCTCTCTGTCTCTCTCTGTCTCTCCCTTTCTCCCCTCTCCACTTCTTTCTTCTCTCTCACCCAGCTTTGCACATGCTGTTCCGTGCCAGGAACATCCTTTGTCCTCTTCTTAGTATCCATCGGGCCAATCTCAACAGGTCCCTTGGAGTCCATCTTGTCCCCACCAGGTTTCCCCCCTTCCTCTATGCTGACTGCTACACCATAGCACCTCCAGTCCCAGCGTCCAGTCCACCAGAGACCACAGAGGACATGGTTTGTATCCTCCCTGCCCTACGCCAGGTGATGAGCTCCTAGATAAATTACTTGCATCCATTTTTAATACCCAGCATAGAACTGGACACTTTGTAGGCACTGAATGAATTAATGAATAAGGAAAAGAATCCATTCTATTCATTCTCCACCATTTCAGTGAGCCCTTTCCAGCATGGCATGTTTCATGTAGCATGAAAACTACATCCAGTGTCTTTATCCCAAGAAATGTCCTTTTTCTCCCCACTATCTGCTCAGGAGTCCTTTCCACTGTTGTCCCCGTGTTTTCCTGTTGCATGCTGTCTCCTTTCTTGACTCACCTCTGCAGGCCGGTGTCTCCAGTTGTGGGTCTGGGGCCCAGACCTGCACATCTATAGCCATGCTCCAACTCCTCCCAGCTGACCCAGACCTTTTTCCTGATGACCTAGATCTCCTCTGGGATCCCCAATTTGAGATGGGCTGTGGATCCTGGTTGTCTAGAACCGAGGCCATTTTAAATTAGGAGGCATTTGCTGAACCAGGTGGAGCTGGCCTAGAGGCCACCCGAGGCCTGAAGACAGAGGCAGGCAGTGGAACTGTCCATATCACTATGACCCCAGATCCCCAAAGGTCATCTGCATTGACCACACTGACTAAAGACCATACGTGGCTTTGGGGATTCCTTGGCCACCATCTTAAAAACATGGCCCTGTTTTACCTTCTACTAGCTTGAACTTTAGGAACTTAAATACTCTGACCTGATGTTTGCTTAAGTCACTACTTTGCCTTGAACATGGTGATCAGACTGCCTGGTTATTCTCTCAATGAAAGACCATGTACTCATGCACACTTTCAGCCATTTGACACATATTTATTGGGTTGGGCCCTTTGCTAGGCTCTAGATCAGAGTCAGCAAATGTGTTGGGTAAAGGGCCAGATGGTGTGTGTTTAAGGCTCTCTGGCCACACTGCAACTACTCGGTCCTGATGGTGTAGAGCAGAGGCAGCCATAGGGAATATGTACCTGAGTGGATGAGGCGATGTCTTAATGAAACCTTATTTACAAAGACAGGCATTGGTCAGGATTGGCCCACTGCCTGGAGTTTGCTGACCTCTGCTTTATACTGTTGATGACTCATGAACTAGAGCATGTGTCAAGAGCACTGCCCTTGTGTGGAGATTGGGCCCCTTTGAAGTGAAACGTTTGGAAAACTGAACTCATTTCTGTAACTTCCCCCACCAAATCAGCACCTGTTCCCTCATTCTAACTTTTTCTTTAATATAAATTTCCAGGGTGCCTGGGTGGCTCAGTCAGTTAAGCGACCGACTTCAGCTCAGGTCATGGTCTCGTGGTTCTTGAGTTTGAGCCCCGGGTCGCGCTCTGTGCTGACAGCTCAGAGCCTGGAGCCTTCTTTGGATTCCGTGTCTCCCTCTCTCTCTGCACCTCCCCTACTTGCACTCTGTCTCTCTTGCTGTCTCTCTCTCAAAAAAAAAAATTTTTTAAGTTTATTTATTTTTGAGAGAGAGAGAATAAGTGGGGGAGGGGCAGAGAAAGAGGGAGAGAGAGAGAATCCCAAGCAGGCTCTGCACTGACAGTGCAGAGCCTGATGTGGGCCTCAAACTCATTAACTCTGAGATCATGACCTGAGCTGAAGTCGGACCCTTAACCAACTGAGCCACCCAGGCACCCTAAAAAAAATTTTTTTTTAATAAAAAATGCAAATTTCCATTAGACCTGTTCCCTGAGATCTTCCAATCAACCTTCCTTATTTCTTTCCTTTACCATCTGCCTGCCTCCTTGAGGAGGCAGAATGTCAGGTTGTCACTGCCCTATTCCGTGGACAACTCCTTGCAGGGGCCCTCAGGACTTCCTGCTGGAGTTACTGCAGCAGTGGGGTCTTAACCGGGGGCAGCTGGAGCTCACCCCTGGGTTCTCTCAAAGCTGGCCTGCCCAAGGTCCACTGCAAACCCAAACCGGTTTGGGTGGGAGGAGGTTTCCATTCTTCACAGGCATCAGATTCCAGTGCCTTTCTGAGGCCAGGCAACCACTCTTCTCTCAAGAGAGAGGCAGGAGATAGCCCTGGGTTAATCCACAGCCCCCGCCTCCCACAGTAGGTGCCTCCAAATCCTCCTTCCTGAAAACCCACACCCTGTGGCTGCCTTGCTCCACTTGTGTTATGGGACATGTGCACTGTTCATCTGTCAGCACGCATCACTCACCACCGATTCGAAAGTATTTACCAGGCGCCTCTCATGTTCCAGGGAGACTCGGTCCTTGCCCTTAGAAGTTTCCAGGCCAGTGAATGCCTTCTGAAAAGGGACATGTAGTAAACATTTCTACCTGTGCGGGCCTCATGGTCTCTCACAACTACTCAACTCTGCTATTTCAATTCAAAGAAGTCTCGGACATTACATAAACACATGCTCCAATAAAACTATTTATAAAAAGGAGGCAGCGGGCGGATTAGGCCCATAGGACATGGTTTGCCAGCTTGATTGTTCTACATTGTAGCACTGCTTCATTGCTGTGCTGTCTAAAGACTGCCATCCTGTCAAACACCAGCACATGAGAACTGAGAAATACCTAAATCCTTAACAAAACAAAGTAACACGAGGAGCGCCTGGGTGGCTCAGTCGGTTAAGCTTCTGACTTTGGCTCAGGTCATGATCTCGCGGTCTGTGGGTTCGAGCCCCGCATCGGGCTCTGTGCTGACAGCCCAGCTGCTTTGGATTCTGTGCCTCCCTCTCTCTGCCCTTCCCCCTGCTCTTGCTCTGTCTCTCAAAAACAAACAAACAAAAGACCCCAAAACCCCACAAAGTAACTTGAAACCTTAGGAAAGTATATTTGATGAACAAAAACTAAAATGGTATCCAGTCCAGCCAAAATGGAGATTGGAGGTTTGAGTGGTAGAAATGAAGGTAATGGGACATGAGAAAAGTGCTGCTAGATTCCAAGATATGAGGAGTGGGCTTCAGCGAAGGTTATAGAAGAGGTGATACCCCAGCTGAATCTTGAAGGTGAGTGGGTATCAGTGGCAGGAAGGACATTCCGAGTGGAGGGAACAGTGTGAGTGCAAGCAGGGGGGCTGACACAAGGGCTCAGTGTGGCACGGGCGGGGTGGGGAAGTAGGCAGGGCACCTTGTGGCCATCCTGGCATGCCATACTCCGGAGTTTGGGCTTCATTTTATGGGAACGGTGAAGCGACATGAGCAAATCTGTATTGTAGAAAAATCACTCTGGCAGCTGTTTGGTGGAAAGGTTGCCGTTGGAGAAACGAAAGGCAACGCGCCCAGCTCAGGAACCAGAGCAGTGGTGCAGGCGAGCACTGATACGGGCCTCAACTAAAGAGTTTGGCCTGGGCCTGTCTCTTCCCTTCAGATGTAAAAGGATGGGGGTTAAATTAAATGATCTCTAAGGCTTGTTTGCTTTGCTCAGGGTCCCGGGGAGGATTCCTCTTCCCTGGGATGGGGACGGGGGGCTCAAGACACTAGGGAGGACAAAAGTGCAGGCCAGCCAGGTTAGAGGAGCACCATGATTTTGGTGGGTAGTACAGAGAAATAAAAATGCCTGGGACAACAGTCAGTCTCCAGGAGGGTTACAGGGTGGCTGGAAGACACTGAACACTTTCCAGAGGGTAGAATGAGGCCCGTGAGACCCACCTCCCATCGCTGAGACACTGAGCCAGGCTGGGAGCCTGATCACCATTCTGAAGGATTGAGAAGCCTCTGAGTGGCAGGCACAGCCATCTCCTGGCGTCATCAGACCCCCACTCCAGCTCTCAGCCACACCGTCTCCTGCCTGGTGCATGCCAAGTTCTGCCTAACTTCTTCCCCCTGGCAGCCGTATTTCATATCATGGTGTTCACCTCCCCAGCCTCTCCATTCCCCCTGCCCTGCTCCTCTCTCTTCTCTATATATTATCTCCTTCTACCACCCTTCATTACCCAGTCGTTTACTATGCTTATTGCTTATTTTCTATCAGTCTCTTCACTACAGAAAGAAAGCTCCCCTAGGCAGGGGCCTTCATCTGTTTTGTTCCCTGATGGAGTCCAGTGCCTGGCACATAACAGAAAGACAGATTTGCTGAATGAGCCCCAGTAACTCAATACTGTTGTCCCTTTAGGATTCCTGTCTTAGGAAACTCAGAGCCAAAGAGTTGGAATGCCTTGCTCAAGGACATGGCCAGCGAGTGGCTGACTGCCAAGTCTGTGTCCCCTCCACCAGGCCTGGCTGAGCCTCAAACTGAAGTGGGCTGTGTGAGATGGTCTCACCTCCGGGCTCACACTGCCCCTTCCTCAACTGGGCTTCCTCAGCCCCGTGGACAACTCTCAGGGTCCCGTTCAACATCCCCCTCCTCCTGACTGAAGAAGGATACCCTTTTGATAAGGAGATCTACTCTAGTTAAAGCCTGGAACAAGTAGATGCTTTGGGGCCGTGGTAGTGGGTTGTGCTGAATTTTCTCATGCTCAAGGATGTAGATGTTAGAGACACTTGCCTTAGGGTCGTGGGGAGAGTAGAGGCAGGTGGAAGGCAGGGGGTGCAATTTAGCAGAGAGGCTTGCAAGGAGCAGCTAATTCTGGAGGTGCCTCAGAGACCAGTCCTCTGAGGTTAGAGAAATCAATCCAGCCCATTTTTGCCACAGGCTCCGGCTTGCTCCCACCCTCTTTCCTTGAATATTATATATGTGTCACTCCAAGCTCAGCCTGAGAACACAATGTGTTTTTTTAATCCCTGCAACATGTGTTTGTTTTGTAGACACTCATGCAGCCAGTTCAGGTGTGGCCTTGTCAGACCTCTTCCTGGGCCACCCAAGAAGTACTACCCTTTTGCTACTGCCATTCCACCAAAAGACTGGGCACCAACCTAGAATGCTAACGAGGTGCCAAGGTGTCCAGGAAGGACCCTCTACTGTGGTACCAAACTGACTCCATCTTTTCCCCTTCTTCCCTTCTCTGTTCTGCTGTCACCATGCCCCAAACATACCACGTTCATTCACGCCTCCCTGTCATCACACACCCCATTCCCTCTTCCTGGATCACCTGCCCTGCTCTCCCACCCACTGAACTGCTCCTCATTCTTCCAGACTCAGTGCTGGCCTCTCCAGGAGGTCTTCCTGCTCGCTGACCCTCTACACACACACACACACACACACACACACACACACACTCTCTCTCTCTCTCTCTCTCTCTCTCTTTCTCTCTCAATCTCTCTCTCTCTCTCACTTTACACAGATGCATACATACACACCTTCTGTATACACACACATGCACACACAAAGATACACATGCATACACACCACACACCCTATTCACACATAGACACACACATCTATACCCTTAATAGATACATAGATATCCATAATCTCCTTCCCCTATGTACATACACACCCATATTGTCTTCCAAATACCCCCACTCACGTACACAAACGTACCCCACCTTCCCCACACACATTCACACACTCACAGTGCCCTCTGTGCCATCCCGACACACACAGCAGCCAGCTACTCCTTCTCCATGCTCTGTAACGTGCTGGGCATGGGTCTGTTAGCAGGGCCTGTCCTGAGCTGTGGCTGTTCATTTCCTGTTCCTCACTTCTCAACCAAGAGCCCTGTCTGGCCAGTGGGAAGGTCACTTCAGAAGATACTTTAAGGCAAAAACAGAAGTGCTCAGGCAAAATGATTTATCAGAAATATTCTGGCTCAGCCTTTCCTCAGGCAAAAGGAACACTAAATGAATTTGGATCAATGGGTGAAAACATCTCTTATCCTGAACGGTCATCTTTACAAGGTTGCCAACATGCTCGCTAATTCAAATCCCTACTTCTCTTCCTGTTGGAGTCTTTCAAGAGCTTCCCCCAATTCTCTTGCCTCCGTTTTCTCCCATCTACTACACACTGCCACAGCCCTCTTTCTAAGATGCAATTCTGGTCATGTCACTCTCTGCCTCAAAAACTATCAATGGCTCCCTATTGCCTCTAGTAAGTTTCTAAATTCCGTATTAATCCATTTCAGGCCCTCCATGGTCTCTCCCACATGACTTCCCTAGCCTTACTCCCAGTACAAGCTCACTTTCAACATGCTGTACCCTGTGTCCCAGCCACACCAAACATGTTCTGCCTTTTCTGCATACCACGTTCTGCTTTTGCTGCCACCTTCACCTGGGATACCCTTCCATGCCTGTCTCCCCCTCTTGAAAGCTAACTTATCCTTTAAGACCTCAAATGCCTCTTCTTTTCAAGACCCTCCAAGTTGGAGTGAATCTCTCTGTCCCCTAGCACTTGGCCCCTATAAGGTAGCAAAGTGCAAGAGTTGACTGGATGCATGTTTATCTATTGAAAGCTCTTTGAAGTCAGGAACTGTGTGTTATTAGTTGTTGTGGCTCTGGAATGAAAGGGTTTTCTACAAGCTCTTTTAGGAAATACTGATGCTGACGGACGAAGGTAGGGGCTCTGTGATGGCTGGAAATCCTCTGCATCCACATGCCTGGGGCATGGCAGAGTGGTCAGCAGGGAGAAGACCCAGGGACGACACTGAGATTTTTGGAGAGCAGCTTCCAATGGCTGGGGAAGCCCACTCCAGCTGAGGCCATTTTATTTTCCCCTTTGTGAGAACCAGGCAGCCTCTTTCCTTCCTAAGCTTCTTCCTCTTCTGTCTGGCTTCCCTCTCTGGCTGTTCTCCAGGGGAAATTTGTATCTGTAATGGTGGAATAATTAGCTCCTAATCCTGGCATGCATTAACCTTGAATTGATGGTGTCAGCTAATGAGAGAGAGGGGGCAGGAGGGCTCAGGCATTAGGGCGCCTGTAACCGAACTCCTTTCTCTAGGGCCTGGCTTGAGCTGAGCCACGGCTAAGTGGCACATGTTTTCACTCCCAAGTAACAGAGATCATTATGGGTTTGCCCACGCTCTTGTGTCCAAAATCGATGTTCTCCATTTCCGTCAAATCTCCCCACCCCCAAACAAACAAGCAAACAGCAAATTAATTAAACAGTGTATTTCTTCCCACAAAGATACCTTTACCTGTGGACTTTGGGTTGTCCTGGCAACAGGGAAACACGAGTCATAACCCTTGCTTAGTGACCGTGTGAACCTGGACAAGTTGCTTGGCTCATTTTGAGTCTGTTATCCGTAAAATGGAGATAATTATAGTATCTACGTCATAGGATTGTTGTATGGATTAAATGACCTAATATACGTAGGTGCTCAATTATAGGGCTGCATTCAACAATGTGAGCTGTTATTATTATTTGGTGCAGGTGAGCCCTGTGACCCTGTACCCTCTCTGCACCCCAGATTCCCTTTTTCTATAATAGGGGCTGAGACTTGGTCATCAGTAACTCTCAGGTGGAATGCTAAGACGCGATAGGTCTTAGGTCTCCCCTGCAACCCTGACTATTTATATGCCCGATCCTGCTGCTGTTTCTATCACTTAGAGCCTGCCTTGTTCCCATGTTCCACCGACGTGGAAGATTTCTCTAGTAGTTGTCAGAATAGTCCTGGTGACATGATGATGGAGAGAAGTGATTTTCTTAAGAGCTCCAATTAGAGCTGCCTTCTGCAGTTGGGAGAAGTCACCACACTTCACCAGTTGCTTCCTCAAATGGCAGCCAACTGTATCAGTCCACATAGCAACCCTTAAGTCAGGACAGCGTTTTACAGTCTGTGGAGCTTTTCCATCTCTGTCACCTCAGTTCTCCCTCCCAATAACCTTCTGGGATAGCTGGACTAAATATTATCAATCCCATTTTATAGATGGCATGTTCACTCATTCGTTTGCTCATTCATTCGATGAACATTGAGGGAGCACATTTTGTGCAAGTGGCCCCAGGACTGGTGTGTGTGGCTGAGGTGTCAGTGCTCTAAGTAGAGTTTCTGAGACAGCATTCCAGGCCATCATGTGTTGGGTCCAGTGTGCCCTGTATCTCCCTACATCCCTCTCCTGGGCCCACATCCCTCTCCTGGGGTCGGCCCCTGGCCCTACCCCATTCCTGGCACTGAGGCCCTCACTGACAATCACTTCTAAGACAGTGTGTCCACCCAGGCATCTCCCTTGGGTTTGTCTGCTCCACCCTAACCCACCTGATGAATTGTTACTCTCTACACCCCGGCTGCCCTTCTGTGGAAGCTCCCCCTACTCTACCTTTATGGTACTTTGTGGGGTTTTTTTGTTAATGTTTATTTACTTTGAGACAGAGAGAGAGAGCAAGTGGGGGAGAGGCAGAGAGAAGAGTGAGACACAGAATCCGAAGCAGGCTCCAGGCTCCAAGTGTCAGCACAGAGCCTGATGCAGGGCTTGAACTCGTGAACTGTGAGATCATGATCCAAGCTGAAGTCCGAAGCTTAATTGAGGGAGCCACCCAAGCACCCCTCTTTGTGGTACTTTGCATGCATCCCCATGACCACATTCACCACGTTGCATTGTAACAATTTAAGTACAGTCGGACACTCGGACACGTCTTTCCTGCACCTCCATCCCCTCCACATACATCCCCACCCATGCACAAAGCCACTCGTTGGGAAATTTGGGAGGTCAGGGGACCCTCCTGTCATCTCTAAATCTCCAGAGTCAAGCCCAACGTCTGGCATAGTTTGTTGAGTGGATGCAGTATTTCTGAGTCATTCCCCTCCCAGAGGAATGTTGGTATCTCACACCCTCTGGGTGTAGTTGAGTGAGGAAGGGGTTAAGAAGCAGAGGTGGAGAGTGCTATTAAAGACTGAAGTGGGATACTGGGCCTGGGCCGAGCACCTCCCTGCTTCCCGGGGGTAGATTGTTTTAATACAAGACACCTCTCATTGACAGACAAGTCATTAAAGGCATGTGTGCCCTTCCCCATCTGCTCCTATACTCTTTCCTCCCACGGATCCTGGGTCAGGAAATTAGAAAGACAAAAAGCAGCTAGGCTGCTTGCTTAGAGAAGATGGAAGGAGATTTGCTCTGAAGGTCTCCCAAGTGCCAGGGTTCCTCATTACTAAGTGATATTGTCCCCACTTCATAGGTGAGTTCACAGTTCCAGTGTTCAAGGAACTTACCCAAGCCGACACAGCAGTTCCCAGGCCAAGGTGAGATTTGACATGAGAATGCCCCAGCCCTCCTCGAAGCCTGTGCTTTTCCCTACCCCATGCTGAGAGAACTTGGAGAAAGATCCAGAGGGAAATGGTCCTGTCAGGTGGTGGAGTGAGGTAGCTGAAGGTTGTAAATATAGCCAAGAACCCTGTAAATGGCTCCAGGCTCCATTGGGTACCAGGCAGATGGGTCTTGGATAGAAAATAGACAAGTCACGGCACCGGGGTGGCTCAGCTGGTTGAGTGTCCGATTTGGGCTCAGGTCATGATCCCACAGTTTGTGAGTTCAAGCCCCACATTGCAGAGCCTGCCCCAGATCCTCTGTCCCCCTCTCTCTGCTCCTCCTCTGCTAGTGCTTTCTCAAAATAAATAAAACATTAAAAAAAATAGACATGTCAGTTGGGAATGGGAAAGGTTTGGAGAAGGTTATGTTGACCCTGGGAAAGGGCTGATGTCTCCATAGGTGAACTCTGCTTAGTGTCTATCTGGTATTATTTTACCTGTAAATAGTTACTGAGCTCACGAAAGTAGCCAGGAGGTAGGGACAGTTAGGGTCACTTATCCTAAAGGGACCACCACAGAGGGGCAGATGGGAGCTGGTGGCAATCATCTGGAAGGACCCTGAAGTGAAAGCCCCAAAGTTTCTGTGAAGGAGAGGGCTGCTGTGCTGGTGTGTGTGTGTGTGTGTGTGTGTGTGTGTATTTTCTCAGGAGCATAGTCTGAGTCTTGTTCAGTGTGGTTCTCTGGGCTGTCATTCCTGCCATCACTGACTGTGTCAGCTGCAGTAAATCTTCCTCCACCTCAGCTGGCTCCATGTGACCATTTGGGCCACATCTGCCTACCCCTCAGGGGCCCTTGTTTGACCAGCTCTTGGGAAAGGCAATTAACTTCACTTTCCATTTACTCAAAAGTCATGTTGCCTGGAGAGGCACCTCTGGGTTTTGGGAAAGTGACTGAACTAAGGACTGGCCAAAGGCCATGTGGTAGGGACAGCAACCTGAACGCACACAATGCTGGCACCCTCCCTTACCTTCTCTGCTCAGAAGCCAGGTTGAGGCTCAGGCAGAGCTTAAGACAATCAGATAACCTCCTGGTCTAGTCCCCTTTCCTGTGCATCCACTAGGATTGACTCCAACACCATGGATTCTGTAACCAAGACTCTGAGGCTGGGGCTCTGGGAATGAGTCCAGAATTGAAGCAGGTTCCCTGCCCCCACCGAGGTAGTGTTGACATCATCCTACACTTGAACTCTGCCATGACTCTCTTGTCTCTTCTAGCTACTAAGATAATAGTGTGTGTAGGGCTCTTCATAGATTATGAATTGCCTTATCCAGCAGTTAACTGATAGGCTAGGAAAGATGCTATTTGAGTTATATCTGGTTTCTTCATTCTCTGATTCAGCCAATAATTATTAACGCCTACTCTGGGCCAAATCCCATGCTAAGTGCTGAGAAGATAAAGATGTATATGACATGGTCTGTCCCTTCAAGGATTCATAGTCAGCTGGAGGAAAGAAAGTTATAAGCAACCTCTGTGCAGGGCGGGAAGTATCATCATAGAGAAAGATGCTCAATGTGCTGGAAGAAGGGAAGAGAATGGGTGGAACTATCTGGGAACTCTAGGAAGACTTCACCATGGAGGTAACAGCTGAACTGGTTCTTGAAGGATGGCTAGCAAAGGCCCTTCTGGATGGAGGGAACAGTGGGTACAAAAGGCCAGAGGTTGTGAAGGGGAGAGTGTGTCCCAGGAAAACACCCAGGTGGGGGACAAGAGGAATGTCACATGGTGGGCCTGGTACTTATTTAGAGAAGCTAAGAAGTTTGGACTTTATCAGATGGACAACTGGGAGCCAAGAAAGGATTCATCAGAGAGCCATCCACTTGGTGTATATAGCATGGGAATGCGGCCCATGCATTGGAGAAGAGCTTCAGGTCTGGGATCTCATGGTTGGTTCCAAGCAGCAGTAAGGTTTAGGTGAGGAAACTCTCATTGCTGGGGCTGCAGACTAATCGTGGTTGCCCACCACACTCATCAACTCTGCAGATCTGGTGAGAAAGTATAAATGACTCAACCAGCTTCCATCCCTATAACTGAAATATAAGGCAGCACTGAACGTACATCTTGTCTCACGAAGGACAGCATGTAATAACTAACAAGAATAGAGCCTACATTTTCTAGCCAATACAAAAATGCAGACATATATCCATAGAAGTTTGGAGCATGAGGGTCCTAATACACGTTTTCATTAAATTTTATTTTTCTTGTGGGTTTCAAGACTAAAGATCCCCTCCTTTCCTCCTAGTTTTCTAATGATCAAAGATCATCCTTTGTTTTAAAGGTGGGAAAACTGAGACCCTGAAAATGTAAGTGAATTGCCCCAGATCCCATTTGTGGTCAATGGCAGAGTGAGTGTGGGAACTCTTGAGGACAGGGATAGGGGAGGAGGCTGGGATTCCTATAGATGAGGATGCGCTGATGAAATTTCTTAGGGAATTTTCTTTTCTGAAACAAACAACCCGCCCCCCCCCCCCACCTCCCGCCCCAAGTAACACTATCTTCTACTTGATTTACCTGATTCTCAGGGCCAGAGGCTACTATTTGTCATCCATGTTTTCCCAGCTTCTTCAAGATCAGCCTTCAAGAACCCAGGAAGGAACAGCAGGACGGTGGGAGGAGGGAAGAAAGTATCTTCCTTCTTGTATTGTTGCCCTCGCCACCCAAGGTTCCCAGGCGGGACCCCAAAGGCAGGCTTCTTCATGGAGCATCTTAGCAGGCGTTTCAGTGGAGGGCAACATAACAAATAACACTGCCCCTCTCTCTGCTGTCCTTTCATGTCAGAGAAGTTTGCAAAACAGGGAGGCAACCATTCTTGCCCCCCATAGCTGGGATTCCCTACTCTGTTGCCTCAGTGCGGAACATTCACTACTATTGTGGGGGCATCTCTGCAGCTGTGTTTAATATGTAATTCACTAAGAAGGATGAATGAAAACTTTTCTCTTTCGCTCCTATATAGCATTCCCAGCTTTGGCAAATGAAAATATGGGACATCCATTAAATGTGAATTTCAGATAAGCAACGAATACTTTTCTGGCATAAGCATGCCCCAAATATTGCATCCGTTGATGCTTTTTCAAAATTTAAATCTAACCTGGTGTCCTGTATTTTATGTGGCAACTCTACTCCCACCATAAGGAAAATGGCCCCATGGTCATTTTCTCTGACCAGAGAGCAATTGCTTACACTTGTTTTTGCCCTGATGATCTGTTTTGAACTTGTTAAAATAATTGGTCAAAATGGATGTGTGCCTAGGGAGTTCAGATGTCTGCATTTCCAGAAGAGGGTGGGAAATCGAATCCAAATATTGCTATTTCTGATGATTAATCATTAATGGCGTTTGTGTCTAATGCCAGCTCCCTCTTTCGACTGAACTGCTAGATCAGATTAGTGGGGAAAAGCCAGCCACTCGCATCTACCCGAGCCCAGGTAGCATCTGCGCTTTTCAATGGGTGGTTCTGGTGTTTGGAACTATTGTGGTTATATGTAAGTAAGCCATGGAAAATACCTACTTGAGGCCAAAACCGGTCTCACTCTGTAAACGCTATCTTTATTGATTGAGCAGATAAACTCTCCGTACCTAACAGAGGGGATGCTCCCCTGTCCCTACCCCCCTCCCCCAGTAATTTAGAAATAAAGTAGCCCCTTGAGAGTTACAGAGCACATTTCACAGAAAATGAATGAAGGAAATCATCTATAGACTTATCCAAGAGGTTGACAGAGTGTTTTTTGAAAGCTCGCACTCCAATAGACGGGACGTGGGCAATGTCTCCTGGAACAGGTCCCACAGTGGAGTTGTAACTGAGGAAGCTGATAGGGCGGCAGTAGGATCACGAGTCTCTGAAGAATATGAGAGTTACCCAGAGGGGAGGGTCAGCCTGGAGCCTTGAAAAAGGGAGCTCACAGACAAAGAGCCTGGCAGTGTTCATCCAGGACCTGCCAAGGGAAAGAGGCTGGAATCTGCCAGAAGTGTTTTCAGGTCACTGGAAAGATTTGTCTCTTGCTGGATAAAGGATAGTTCATGAGGCCTCAGCACAGCGCTGGGTGCCCCTGGTGTCCCCCACACCACCGCCTCATTTCTCGTGGCTTTTCACCAAGAAGTGATGTTCTGTTTATAATTTGGCTTTCCTTTTGAATGTGTTTGCAGAGATACCAGCACTGACCTTGTAGCATAACTATTCTGGCTTCCTCCCCACCCTCCCTCCTTTTCTTCCTTCCTTCTTTTCCTTCTCTCTGTTCCTTCTTCTCCTTCCTCTCCCTGTCCTCCCTCCCCCACTCCCTGTCTTCTTCTTCTTCTTCTTTTCTTGTAACTCTATTTCTCAAAATGAATTCATAAAGTGAAGTGAATTCTAGTTTGTCCCCGAGCCTCTTGTGAGAGTGGGTGGTATAAGCTGGTTCCCTCAGGGTCTCTCAGAGCGTTGGCATAGTCAAGTTGCTGGACTGGTAATGCTAGGGCCGGGCCCTGGAACCTGGCTGCCCCACCACAGCTACCACATCACGGCCACCACACCATGGTCTCCGCCCCTGGGCCCAGCTCAGCGGCTCACCTGGCAACGTCTCTGAGCTTTTTTGAACTGCAACATCCTTGGGCAAACATGCAGTCGGTTTTGTGGCTTATCACCAATCCTGGTTCTATTTTATTTCTGTAAATACTGCCTGTATTTTTTCCAGAGGCCTTTATCTTATTGTACGAATTCTTAAAAAAAATTTTTTAATGTTTATTTATGTTTGACAGAGAGAGAGGGAGGCAGATAGAGGGGGTTCAGAACATCTGAAGCGGGCTCTGTGCTGAGAGCAGAGAGCCTGATGTGGGGCTAGAACTCAGGAACCGTGAAATCATGACCTAAGCCGAAGTAGGACGTCTGACTGAGCCACCCAGGTGCCCCTTATTGTATGAATTCTTATAGACAGACACAGGTCTCTTTTGGAGTGAAGGGAGTATAAAGAAATGCATGGTTTAACTGCTAGGGATGTAACAGAAAATATTTAATTAAATACCATTCTTAAAAAAAGGCTAGGGGCACCTGGGCAGCTCAGTCAGTCGAACCTCCGACTTTGGCTCAGGTCATTGATCTCACGGTTGGTGAGTTCGAGCCCCGTATTGGGCTCACTGCTGTCAGAGCGGGGCCTGCTTCTGATCTTCTGTCCCTCACCCCCAGCCCCATTCTGCCCTTCCCCCAATTGTGCGTTCTCTCTCAAAAATAAATAAAAGATTAAAAAAAAAGACTAGTCTTCTTCAGGTGACTTGAGGTGGGGGAAACTGATCAGTATAAAATGCAATGTTCCTGTGTCTAAAGAATCCAAGACCCCTTGAAAAATGGGCCCCCAAACCTTCATATTAAGTACCTATTCACTGCTGCTTCCTTTGGCAAGATGCCAACTGGCTAACCCTTCTGCCTCGCTGTAGAAAAGGTGAGCAGCTGTTTGCAATTTTAAGTGCATATAGAGCAGGTCACTTTCATAATCATCTCTTCCACATCGTATATAGTGTGTGATGAAGCTATACGCAGAGGCTGGGGCTCTTATGGCAGGTGGGGACTGGGTGTCACGTTAAATGCCATTGTCCTCCTTCCTGGAGATGTGTTTGCCATGTTGACACTGAGCCAAAAGGAATGTCCAGAGTGACATTTCAGGTTCCTCTCCTTTTGGTTATATTTTCAAGTTTTGTTGCTCAGGAGGCTGACTTAAACAATGTAAGAAGGAGGCAATTAATTTAGTTTGAAGGAAGGTTCATGCGTTCATTACATAAATATTAGCAGAGCACCTGCTATGCGCCCAGTGCTATAATCCCCTTTCAGCCTAACAGGAATGAACCTGAGAAACAAGCAGCTTGTTTGCTGGTTCAGTGGTGACAGGCATTGTGTGGTTTGGTGGCCTGGGCCTATGTCTTGTTGTGCATAGAACTACAGGTCACCACTAGGTCATGGAAATGGGAATAGAGCTGAACATAGGACAAATATGTGGGGGGGAGGGCAGGGGAGGGGAGTGCTGATCTGAGAGATATCTAGACCTGGGCGAGGATCCAGGCTCCCCCCAACATTCAGATCCCAGGCCCTAAGACAGGCTATTTGCATTTTATTATCCGCATTATACGGTTTTATCCAGGCTGGCAAGGTAAGTGGATGAAATGCTGGGTATGGTGTCAGGATCTAGGAAAGCCATGGGAATGCGAAGGGCAGAGTCTAGTAAGACCATCAGGATGATAGAAGAGAAAAATCTCTCCATCCCTCCACTTATTCATTCATTCACTCATTAATTCATTCAGCACACCTTTATCAGTTACCTGTTATGTGAAACACAAAGATAAATAAAACATGCCACATACCCTCAAAATTCTTAGGACCTCAGGGGGGAGAAAGCAAGTCAGTCATAATGATTAGAAGTACCAACTGGGGCTTGCTATGTGCAATGCATTTTCGTGCCCACCCCTACTTTCCTCAGGGTGACAGAAAGAGGGCCAGGTGTCACTTGCACACACCATGGGTTGCATTATAGGAGAGAAAACCTGAGCTTGGGGAACCTGAATCTTTTATAGCGGACAGTAAGCTTATCTGCCCTTAGCTTTGGAGGGGGACCGTATCTATCCCATGAGGTCATTTGCTTTACAAACATGCTTGAAAAGATTCTCCATAACTAAGACGATGTCCCTGCCCACAAGATGTGCAGAAACATGAGAGACTCTTGGAAAACTGCATCCCAACAATGATCAGTTTTATGTGTTTGGGATGACAGTTTTTGTGGAAACAGAGAAGGGGATACTGAGGGAGGTCCACAGCTTTGGTACCAAAGCAGGCTTTCACCCTCCTCTGGCAGGACTCAGTCGTGGGGTGTGGCCACAGTGGAACAGGTCAAAGAGGTTACCAGCAGGAGTGGGGAGGGGGTGGTGGAATCGGGCACCCTCTCCACTGGACAATGATAAAGGCTTTGCTTTGTGGAAAACATGGGGAGTCATCCTATTACCATCTCAGAGCAGGAATCTAAGACGAAAGGCAACCTTCCCTGGGTCAGCATGAGGGAGCGTGTTGTGTACAATTCCATGTGACGATCTGAAGGAAGGAAATTAAAATCTGCTCAGGACCTACTACGTACCAGGTTCTGTGATCAACATTTCATTTCATTTAATCTCGTACTAAGCTATTTTTTTCTTTTTTCTTGTGGTAACGTACACATTACATAAAATTTACCATTGTAACCAGGTAAAAGTATACAATTCAGTGGCATTAAGTTCATTCACAGGGTTCTGCCACCATCACCACTACCTAGTTCCAGAACATTTTCATCACCCCAACGGAAACCCCTGATCCATGAAAGCAGTCACTCCCCGTTCCTCCCTCCCGCCCCCTGCAGCCACTAATCTGCTTTCTGCCTCTATGGATTTGCCTATTCTATATATTCCTAACAACCATTTGCTATAAGTATTGTTTTCCCCATTTAATAGATGAGGAAGCCATAGCTCAGAGAAGTTCACATCTTGTCCAAGGTCATAGAACTGGTAGGGGATGGATGTGATGGGTTCTCCACTGAGCTCCCCAGGTAGAGAAGAAAGGTCACTCACTCACATGACCCTCAGGAGCACACCCCTGTTTAGCATGTCCGGAGTGTGGAGCAGGGCAGAGGAGGGCGAGCAAGAGTCCAGCGCACCAGGCCTGAATCTGGAGGGAGACAGGAAGGAGAGCTGCTCCAGGTTGAGGAAGGTTCAAGGTGTTGACGTGGGGCAGCCGGTCAGCCAGTAGACCCAAGGCCCCCGCAGTGGGAGGCACTGTGTTGCAAAGGTGGTGCCCGGAGCAGGGGCAGCCCCCCTGATTCTGAGGGAACTTGCAGCATAGCAGGCTGTGGCCCCCATACTTCAGACCTAACCGCTTTGTTCATCCGGGTGAGGCCACCAAGAGAACACCCCAGGAAGCCAGCTGACTCAAGTTTCTTTTTCTCCAGGGAAACCCAGACCTGTCTTTGGGTGAAAGTCTCTCTGTGAGCTGCCAACACCCCCAGGCTGTCTGGGGGGCTGAGAGACTGCGCAGAGTTCATGAATGGCCTTTAGTCAGAGACAGCTGCCAACTGACGCCTCCTGGGTCACTGTGTGGGCCTTTTGTTCATTTCCTGGGAACCCATGAGAAGCTGGGTGGGGGTGCTGCACACCCACGGCAGCCGGGCCCCTGTGGCTTTTTCCTCCTCCTTCAGCTCTATGGGGTCACTTTTTGGGCCTTCACCCAAGCCTTTGGGACTCAGGAGCCCTTTTCTTTGGGGGTATATGGTAGATGTTTGGGTGTTCCTTCCTTAATTCCTAAAACCTGATAGGAACATAGTCTCTCCCTTTGGGGAATGTTGGCCTCTCATCTTCCCCGTGCTGCCCACCGCACCCTGTCTTCCTGGGAAGCAGAAGGGCATGGGGGAGAGGGGGGTTCCTCTAGGGTACACTGACTCATCCTTGGTGGAGGGGACTCTCTTCTCTTAAATATCTCTCTCACGGGGGTATGGCATCCCTTGGCCCTGAGGGTCCTCAGAAGGGTTAAGTGTTCAGCAAAGAGAGCCCTTCCAGATGGGCTGTGCTGTAGCAGCTGTCGTTAGGGCCCCCGAGGGCCTTTGGGATACCATCGTGACGGCATCTGGCTGTGTCTGAGGCCAGTCAGATGAGCTGGGAGGTAAGGCATGTGGCTTCCTCCTGGCAATGATCTGTCTGTCTGTGAATGTGACCCCACAGATGTCTGTCTGTCTGCCTGCCTCACACCGCGCCTCTCTACGAGGAATTTCCAATGGCAGCCCGGGTCCGTGGGTGAGGCAGCTCCTTGGGGTTGGTTAGGGTGATGACCGTACAGTGCCTGGCTGGGGCGAGTGGGAATGAGGGGGACAGGGTAGGCACAGGAGACATGTGGCTGCCAGGAAAGATGGATCCTGGAGCAGGTACCCTATTCCCGCTTGGCAGAGCTGGCATGGAGGCAGAACTGACTGGGTTCACCCAGTGCCACCACGTGTGGCCCTGTGAACTTGCATAAATCCCTCTGCCTCAGGGAACCTTCGCTTCCTCATTTGTGAAAGGGGATAATACCTACCTTATTGAGTGTTGTGAGGCTTAATGAGAGAGTGCATGTGAAGTTCCCAGTGGATGGGCAACAAATGTAAGGTTACTCAAGTCTAGTTATTTGACTTTGCCCCTTTCTGTTACCACTAATACATTCTAAAAGAAAGATGAATTTGCTCAGGGCCCCCTGTCTCTGGGAGAGCCTTTGACCTGCCCCAGCCTTTTTTAGGATGTTTACGTGATCAGTGCCCCTGGTTTGGGCCTCTGACTCAGGAGGGGACCTGAGGCATTGACTTTCTGTCCTTTTGGTAGGAAGTAAGGCCCTCCTGCTGTGTGACTCTCCCCTAAAGCCAGCTGCACTTCTCTTCTGTAAGGGAGGAGAGCCAGCTTCCACTCTCCTACTATCTCTTAGGCTCCCACCTTCTCTGCTTACCTGCTTTGTTGGGCATCCGTCAAGCTTGAAGAGGGTCAGCGGTGGACCCTCGGCACAGTTGTCTGGAGGAAGCCGTTCCTGTGAGTAAGGAATCCATGTTTGGGGAGCAGGGGGATTCAGAGGAAGGAGGAGACCGGGGCCCCTCTCCTGGGGAGCCCCTGTGGGGAGCACTGATGTCAGGGAATGCCACTGGAAAGAAAACTTCTGGGTTCGGTCCCACCTGAGCACCCCCAGATCAGGGGGGCTTATTCTGGAGGAGAGAAGGGGAATAGGTGGGATGACCTTCTGTGGAAATGGGGAAGTTTTCCCAGTACCTACTGTATAAATTACAAGGCCACAGTGAGTGGAAGTCGCTTGCCTTATCCGCTCTTTCTGGCCCTCACTCCTCTGTCCGTTGGCTGTTGTCTCCATATGACAAAAAGGGCAGCTGGGCCCAGTGCTGACTGGCCTGGGGGCCTTCACACACTCCCAGGAGACACCTCTCTCAGAACAGAGTGGGTGACAAGAAAAGACATGGCTGACGTCAGGGACTGTGTCTGTGGTGGCATAGGCAGACAGATGTTCTCACTCTAGAATGCTTTGGTTGGTTGGGACCACAGAGATCACCTACACCAATCCTCATTGCCCAAGTTCCAAGAGGGAGAATAGTCAGCCTTAGGTTGGGTTGTCCAACTTGTCGTTTCAGCAGTAGGGCCAATGTCTCTTTGGTCAAAAGTGTGAGCTAGTCCTTGAATAAATTCCTACTGACTTCCTGAATATATGTGCGTCTGAGGGAGGTGATTTTGGTAGCCTGGCTGAAACTGGCTTAAGAGGAATGAGAAACACCATCTTGGACTAAGATTCCATTATTTTCTTTAGGTCTGTAAGGGAACACCACAGCAATCTCTGCATGGGACAGATCTGTGAGTGCATGTCATTTGTAGCAACAGTAATAGCTAACACTTGAGGTGTGCTTACCGTCCTGAACAGTTTGCATGAGGTAATGCATTGCCTCCTCACAGCTCTGTGAGACAGGCACTGTTATTACTGTTTGTGCTAGTTCCAGTCCTTCAAGAAGCATAGGCCAAGGTGCGGTTAGCTGAGCCAGAGACTTAGAGGACAGGATACCTGTGAAGCATAGAAGGGGCGGGTTGCTATAGGTCTGAGAGCTGCAAAAAGGAGAGAGGACAGGAGAGGCTGGGCAGCAAGAGACTTAGACAGCAATGCAGCTCTGAGAAGTGCACAGCAAGGCTGATGGGAGTCTCTGTGCAAAAGTTGCTCCTTAGAAGCATTAGGTGTCCCGCAGGAATGGGCTGGAACTAACATGCCCTCCATGCTCAGACACTGGCTGAGCACAGCGTAGACCAACAGCAGCCATCCCCAGGGTCTCTCTCTCTGGGGGTGGAGTGGGATGGTCACATTAACACTGTTACCTGACTCTCAACACTTATGCATGAGGTGGTCAAGCAAGTTCTCCTGAAGGAAGTCTGACCAGCACATCTCCATGGCCACCATACCTCCATTTTACAGGTGAGGAAACTGAGGCACAGAGAGGTTAAGTTTCTTGTCCACAGTCCCATGGCTAATAAGTGGCAGAGCTGGCACCAAAGTTGGCTTGGTTCTAAATGCACCCTCTTAACCACCAGGTCATGCTGTGGGCTGTTAGATTGTTTGATGATGTTTAGGGGAAAGTACCGTTGTGTAAACTTTGGAATCAGGCAGACCTGCATGTAGCCTTCTCCCTCTGGCATGCACTAGCTGTGGGAAAATTGGGATTGGAGTGTGTGAAGTACCTGGTACAGTGGCTAGCACATAGTAGGTATTCACTAAATACCAGTTCTTGTCCTCATTCCACAGGGGAGGCCACCAGATGTCACACAACATAAACAGGGACAGAAAGAAGATATCCAAAAACAGGGTGGTGGTGTTCTCAGTTGTTTTCTAGAATGGCCCAGAGAATCTGAGAAACAGCTCCCCAGGCTGTCCCCATCATTTTGACCAACACCTTCAGGCCAGGGCTGCTCCGTGCACAAGGGCTAGTTGTAAATCAAGCCCCTCCTTGCCTCCTCCCTGATTACCATTTGCATGATCTCAGCCTAGGGCTTTATTTTCATGCAAGAGGTGGGGGTGTCAAGATCCAGCTTTCTGGATTGTTACCAGTAGTCCAAGAGTCCCATAAAGAACCAAGCCTGGGACCTGGGACCATGTCCAGCAGGAAGTGGAAGCACTCCTGGGTGGTTTAAAAGATGTGCCTCCTGCTGTCCCCCATGTACATGAACTGAAGCCTGGGGGCAGCCTGGCTCTAAGGAAAACCCAGTGGAGGAAGAGAAGGTGTCATTTCCTGGCCATTCATGTGAACTCAGTAGTAACGTCCAAGGTAGTGCACTTCTCCAAGTTATTAAAACCTCAGTGGTGCTGGCGAGAGATTCGTTCACTTAGCAAAGAATTCCTGAGTGCTTGCTATGTGTAGGCGCTGAAGGAGGCCCTGGATATGTGTGATGTGGGCCTTCTCCTCAAGGAGCTTGCAGTCCTGGGGGACGGGGACACGGCAACATGGAGCAGGTGCTCTGATGTGGAATGTGCAGTGAAGGAGAGGTCGGCCACGCTCAGGGCTGGGAAGCCTTCTTGGAAGAGGTGACAGTTACATGGGGCCTTGCAGGATGAGGTGAGGTTTGCCCATGGGCTGGGCGGAAAGGGCATTTTGAGAAGAGGGGCAGTGTGCACAATGGCGTGGACGTAGGAAACGCTGCAAATGAAGCTGCCTATAGCTTGGTCTGGCTGAATATAAACTCCTGGGAAAGAAGTGTCTGCAGCTGGGGGTGGGCAGGAGGAGGGGGCAGGCCGTGAATGGCCTTACAGGCCTTGCTAAGTAGGTGGGATTTTATTAGATACACCGTGTGGCCGCCTTCTTATGGAGCACAACTGAATAGAATCAACAACAAGGATAATTACTGTTACACAGATATAATAATTATTATGATTATTATTCTATTTTTTATAACTGAGTCCTTACTATGTGCCAGATGTTTTTCTAAGGGCTCTCCCCGAGTTAATGTGTTCATTCTTAAATTTAACACCGTGATAGGTGTCATCATCAGCCCTGCTTTACAGGTGAGGAAACTCAGGCATAGGCAGACAGGAAGTGGTTGGATTGAACCCAGGCTACGTGACTCCAGGGTACAAATTTGCTACCCTTTTTGCCTAGTGAAGAAAAGCAGTTGCATGAAGCCCAGAAATGTGACAGAGTCCCTGTTCGTTTTGGCAATCCATAATTCCCATCCTCGCCTCGCTTCTGAGATTTTGTTTTTACTCAGGGTTTGGTGTCAGACCGTTGTGAGAAGGAGTAAGTGAGCATTTCAAAGGTTCTTAGATCTTGAGATATGAGGTTTCGTCTCTCAGATCTAGGTTTACAAATAACTCACGGTTTGTCCGTTGTTGATGTCGCCTGGTTAATGTCCCACTCTCTCTGAATGTCAACTATTATTCCCAAAAGACTACCTGCTGACAGCGGGAATATTTCTGAGCTGACTATGCTGTGGGCACCAGATTTGCCCGGGGCTCAGGGTGGATGGGTGCCGGGGCAGGCGCCAGGCCTGGTCCTGGGGTGTCCTCCCTACTGAAATACAGCAGCAGCTACCCCCAGCCTCCCCTCCTTCTGTCCTGGGGAGATTAACATTATTGACTTGACTATAGGCCAGGCAAGGTGCCTACAGCTTTGTGTCATTTAAGTTCTAAGACCTGAGGTAGGAGGTCTCAACATCTTCCTCTTTCAGATGAGGAAACTGAGGTTGATGGAGGTGAAGGTTCTTGCCCAAGATCACATAGCTAATAAATAGCAGAGCTGGAATCTGAACCCAGTCTGACCTCCTATAAAACCCACTCACTTTCCCCCACACCATGCTAATCTTGTGAGGTAAGTTATTATCATCTTTGCTTTATAAAATGAGGAAACAGAGGCTCAGAGAGGTGGGGTCACTTACCTGAGGTTACACAGCAAGCACATGGCAGCAGTGGGGTTGGAGCCCAAGCCTGTCTGACTCTACAGGCTCCGGGACAACCTCTTTTTCTGGTTTAGCCGGGACTTTGAGGAGGGCACAGGCCCTGGACTCAGGAGAATCTTCTGTTCTCCAGCACCCAATCTCCAACCATAGCACCCACTCCTAGCTTTGTGGGTCTGGCAGATGGAGAAACGAGAGGGTCGTTCTGCCTTTTCTGCTGCATTGTCCCATGGCCTGGGGGCCCTGGTGCTGCGGTACCAGTGTGAACATTGAATCAAAACCCAGAAGGCTGGGCCAAGGCTCTGCGCCACTCTCCTGACAGTGGGCAAGTGTCACTCATTATAAAGTGGGGGTGATGAGTGCCCTCTTGGCTTCTCAGGGAGCTGGGAGGAGAACCCAGCAACATGAAGGGCCAGAAAAGACTTTAAAACCAGCCTAGGATTGTATGACCACCTGGGCAGCGTAAGTATTATTATCATTTTGTTGTTTTCTTCCTGCCCTCTGCCCTCCTGAAGACTCCACCAGCAGGGAAGACACTGTGCAGGCCTCTTTCTAGACTCCCAGTTGGTCAACTCCCCTCCGGTGCCTGGTCTGGCACGTCAGACTGCATTTCTCACAGTTCTCCCGCCCTCTGCCCTCCAGCCCTCCAAACCTGGGCCTCCCACCCAGCAGAGTATTCCCTAAGGGGGAGATTCCAGAGCGGATAACCCAGCTGCCTTTGTGACAAAAACCAAAAGCAAACAGAAGAATATTTACTGAGTACCTGCAACTTGAAGTATTTAATCCTCCAGCAACCCTGAGAATTTTCTCCTGTTTACTTTTGATGAAAGCAAGGCTCAGAGGGGCCACCTGCTTAGGGCCATGCAGCTGGAGAGAGGGGGAGCCAGGATTCTAGCTCTGGGCTGTCTCATTCACTGGCAAGACAGACCCCTTCCTTCCTGTCATTGTGCGCACACAGCATGCTGATGGGCACGTCCTTCTGATGGCCCAAGGACCATGTCTGTGGCTGTCTTTGCAGGAGGCAGACACCCGGCTTAAACATTTGGACCGGGAGGGCTGACTCTTCCTCCAGGCTGCCCAGGATTTCTCAATCACCAGAAGAAATGGAGACTCTGGGGACAGTTCTGCACAACCACCCTTAGTCCAGGCTGGTCTCAGCCTCTGAGCACTGAGTAGGCCTGAAGGAGGCTGCCTGGGGAGCAGTGCGCAGAGGCCTTTGTCTGGACCCAAGCAGGACCCTGACTGCCCTGGGCAGCTTCCAATGTGGGCAGGAAAGGACGCTGTACTTGGGGGTCACACAAGCTGCTTCAAGCGGGCTCATCAACAACCAGTGTGTGATCTTGGACGGGTCTCATCACCTCTCTGAGCCTCAGTTTCTAGGTCTATAAAATGGAACCATATCCTCACCTCCCTGCGGCGTGGGACCGATACATGAGTCAGGATGTGAAAGTGTACGCAGAAAGTTCTGGGTAGGACCTGCTGAATAATATGTTTGCAGGGCCTGGGGCAAAAATGAAAACGCGGCTGCACTTGTTCACACATTATGAAGGATTTCAAGGTGGTGGTAACAGAACATGACACCAGGCGTTGGGTGGGCCCTTGGAAGCGCGGGGCCCTGGGCCCGCGCAGGTGGCACTTCCCGACGCCGGCCGTGGTTGGGGGTTAGGAGAAGAAGGGTGAGTCCTTCCCCGCAGGCAGGCTCTCACCCCTGCCGCCCACCTGGGCAAGACGCTTGGCCAAGTGGAGGGTCCCGCGGCACGTTCGGCGGGGCGCCTGCGCCATCTAGCGGCACCACGGCGAGCAACACCCGCCGCTCGCACCCAGCCTGCCGGCCTCGGAGGCCCGGTCGCCCTGCCTAGCGAAGACGTGCGGGTGCTTCGGGGCCCCACGTGCGGCCCGCGTCTCCATCCCTCAGCTTCAACCCTCCACCGCGTCCTTTACGTCGTGCTCCGGGTCTCTCACATTGCCCCACTCACTCCCCGTGTTTGTTTTTTTCCATGAGGTTCCCTGAGGTCCTCAACCCTCCCTCCCAGAGCTGATCCCCTCAGGACCCTCCCTCCCAGAGCTGATCCCCTCAGGCCCCCCCGGACCCTCCCCCCCCCCCCCCCGCCCCCCCCCCCCCCCGCTCCATTCCAGCCTGCAGGTCTGTCTTCCCTCTGCATCTCCTCGGAGCCCCGCCGAGGCTCTCTGCCACCTCCAGGGAAAGCCCATTTCCTTAGCCTGGCATCGAGGTTGTCCATCCTGGGGCCTGGGCCTGATTCTTCAGTTTCCCTGGCCTGGCCTGCTCCTTGTCCTTCAGACACACCTGGCTTCCTGACACCCGTGCCCGACTTGTCCCCTCCTCCTGCCTGTCTTTCTAGGTCCCACCTCTGAATGAAAGCCTCCCAGGACTACTGAATCCTAATGGCGCCCACGCCCACGGCAGTGCAACAGCAGCAACGTGTTGTCAGCGTGAGAGGTGGCCAGGTCAGGGGTGTGCATAGAGTGACTTTTTTTTATGAAGATTAAATGAAATGACTTATAGTAGACATTCAGAACGGTAGTGTCTGGCTCATTATAAGCAGTGAGTAAATGTTACAATCATTATTATTATAAGTTCTGTATCCCTTAATTATTAACGACCTTGGTCACGTGATTTCACCTCATTGCGCTCTTCCCATCTGCAAAATGGGGTTATTATTTATATTCCTATCTTTTCTGAATAAATGTAATTCACGACAGCAGCACTTTCTGTTTCGTGGCGGGGGGGAACTATTAATTACAAGGGAAAGGGAATATATGGAATTAAACGATTATAGTAAACATAATGAGGGAAAGAAGTATAGAGAAGAACAAAGAAGGGTTAATACATCAAATCGGGTACTCACACGGTGCCTGAGTGGGTCAGTCCATTAAGTGTCTGACTCTTGGTTTTGGCTCAGGTTATGATCTTGGCTTTATGAGTTCTAGCCCTGTGTCAGGCTCTGTGCTGACAGCGCAAAGCCTGCTTGAGACTTTCTCTCTCTCCCTGTCTCTCTGCCCCTTCCCTGTTTGTGCTCTCTCTCTCTCTCTCAAATAAAATAAATAAACTTAAAAAAAATGAGTTACCGTACATACTTACAAGGTACAAATAAACAAAAGACCTAATGGAAAAGAGGCAAGGAAACAACAACAACAACAAAATCGGGTACTCACAACATCCAACCTCCTAGCTGGGAAACCCCATGGGGAAGAGCCTGGTTGGAGTCCCGACTGAGGGTCCTGGGTGGAGCATCCAGAACAATCTCAGGAGCCTGGGTGTCTGCATATTTCTCGTCTCTCCCTCATCCACTCCAGGGGCCAGCCTGGTCTGGCTCAAGGAGGCAAGGCAAGTTAAGCCCTCTTGGTGTCAGGAACCGAAGGGCCATTTCTTTCTTTTTTTTTTTTTTAACTTTTAAAAAAATGTTTATTTATTCTTGAGAGAGATAGAGAGACAGAGTGAGAGCAGGGGAGGGGCAAAGAGAGGGAGATACAGAGTCTGAAGCAAGCTCCAGGCTCTGAGCTGTCAGCATAGAGCCCGATGTGGGGCTCAAACTCACAAACCAAGAGATCATGACCCAAGCCGAAGTCAGATGCTTAACTGACTGAGCCACCCAGGTGCCCCCAGAAGGGCCAATTCTGATCCTGAGGCCGGATGTAGAGCACAAGCCAACTTAGCCCCCCACTCCCTGCCATGATTGTATATGTGTGGCTCTGGGCAGAAACGCATGACAAGTGACACAAGTTCTACATAGAACATTTGGTCCTTGGCTTGTCAAGCATTATATGATCCCAGGCGAACATGTAGAGTCGCTATGAACGTGTAGGATGTCTTTGATGAAACCTCCCCAATGTGGACACCAAGTAATATTCCAGGAGAAGTGGTGATTTTGTCAATTTCATGCTGCATATCATCAATGGAATCATTAATAGTTTTTGAATCATCAGTAATATTAAAACAACACATTCAAGGAAATCTCTGACATCCGAAATGGTGCAATAATAACAAATAATCTACGGTTGCCCTATTTTGTTAAGTTTTTTTTGTGGATTATTTCCCTTATGCAGGCAGAAGGAGCTCATGTTCAATACATTAGTTGCTAAATGTAACCACAAATTATTTTCTATTAGAGGGGTTGTGGGGTTGTTATGCACGGTTACTAGAATAGATTCCTGTTTAAATTCAGTGGAGTCCCTTTTTTGCAGTTTAATACATATGTATTCATCATCATTAGCTAGAGTTGAATCCCTGAGACAAATGGTGAAATTATTATATTGTTGTTGCATTTGGTCTGTCACATTCTGAAAGCATCCAGCATGTTTCTGTGAGAAGGCTTCCAGTCCATTGTGGTACCAGTGTCCTGGTCCTATGGCCAGGGAGCAGTAGGCCCAGCAAGACAAGGTTAATTAATGACTGTCCCGCTGGAATAGAGATTGTCTTGGGCTGTACTTGAAGTACACAGTTAGGGCACATGGTGTAATTTTTCATCACCAGGATACATGACTATTACCGTTGTATCTCCTCCCTGTGCCACAATTTCTGCAGGGGTATGGATTCTGTCTGGGGGTTTAGTTACCCACTTTGACTTTCTAGGAGTCCGTAGGTTTAAGTCCTTTGTCTCCTCTCCCTGTCAGCCGAGAGGGAGGTATACCATCTCAGCTCAAGCTGTGATTATAGGCAATAGGAGTAATTGTCCAATCTGGTCATAAATCTGAATTAGTAGGGGTAGTTTCCCTGAGTTGTTATTTCTCCCTGACAATCAGGGTCAATGACTCCCCCTAACACTTGTGTTCCTTTTGAGGCTAACCCTGACCTTCACATGAAGTGTCTGGTGGGCAGCCTGTGGGTATGGTTTGTTGATTTAGTGTTTAGTTTTATTTATTTTATTTTTAAAATACTTTTTTTATTTTATTAAGAATTTTTTTCAATATTTATTTATTTATTTATTTTTTAACATTTATTTTTGAGACAGAGAGAGACAGAGCATGAACGGGATAGGGTCAGAAAGAGGGAGACACAGAATCTGAAACAGGCTCCAGGCTCCGAGCTGTCAGCACAGAGTCCGACACAGGGCTCGAACTCACGGACCGCGAGATCATGACCTGAGCCGAAGTCGGCCGCTTAACCGACTGAGCCACCCAGGTGCCCCAATGTTTATTTATTTTTGAGAGACAGAGTGTGAGTAGGGAAGGGGCAGAGAGAGAGGGAGACACAGAATCCGAAGCTGTCAGCACAGAGCCCGACGCAGGGCTCGAACCCACGAACTGTGAGATCGTGACCTGGCTGAAGTCGGACACCCAACTGACTGAGCCACCCAGGCGCCCCAAAGTAATTTTTTAAATTTTATTTATTTTAGAGAGAGAGAAAGATTGAGAGAAAGGGAACAGAGGATCCGAAGCAAGCTACGCGCTGACAGCGCAGAGACTGAGTGGTCGGTGAACTCATGAACGGTGAGATCATGACCAGCAAAGTGGGAGATTTAACAGACTCAGCCACTCAGGCAGCCCTTAGTCTTATTTCTATTAATGAATGCAAGCCTGCACCGACTGATTCAGGTGTGGCCCCTATAGGGGAGTTTGGCTTCATTTGATATTTTCAGCAAAGGGATTCTGGGCCATGACACTTGTTTACACTGGTCACTTGTAACTTAGGGGGTTTTCATTCATCCAATTGGAGTTTTATTTCCACCAATGAGTTGATTGTTTACACTTTTTAATGCTTCTATGAAGTGTTGCTTCCAATTTGTTAAAGAGCCATTACCCAGACTTTTTAGCTGTTATTTTAACATATCATTCATTTATTCTACTAGTCCAGCTGCTTGTAGATAGTAGGGAATGTGATAAATCCATTCAATGTTACAAGAAGCAGCAAAAACCTTTACCAACCTACCTGTAACATGGAGGCCATTATCACTCTGGATCTGTATTGGGGTGCTGTAATATACTAAAATTATTTCTAATGTTTTGATAGTATTTTGTTGAGTTGCATGTGCAAAAGGACGTGCCACCATATACCCAGAATAGGTACCAACAGCAATGCAAATATATTGACCTGATTGGGACCATGGCAAAGGCCCATATAATCAATCTGTCAAATTTGTGCTAGGAATTCTCCTCACCGGATTTGTCCTTTATAGTGCTGGGGGACCTCCCCTTTAATGCCAAACCTGCCATATGGGACGTTTTGATATAGTTTCTTTAATTGCATCCTGAGTGATAGGAATCCCACGGTCCTCGGCCCATCTGTAAGTAGCCTGCTCTCCCAAATGTCCACATTTTTCATGAGCCCATCATGCCAGTCCGTAGTCAGAGGATGGTTCCAGAATTGTCACTGCAATGTGTGCTAGAGAGTCTGCTACTTTCTTGAAGTTTTGTTCTGCAGAAGTAAGCATACTGTGAGGATCTACATGAAAAACAGTGATTTTGGCATTTTGTCCCATTGCAAATTATCTTCCCAGAGAGGGCTTTTCCTACATTTCCTTTCTGGTAGCTGTCCATCTGTGTTTTTTCAAATGGGCCATCCATACTTTCAGCCCATTAGCAACAGACCAAGAGTCAGTAAATAACATTGCCCTCCTTGTTCATATTTTATGGCTTAATAAACAGCCAACTATTCATTCCTTCTCCCTGAGTCTGAAGGTCTTTTCTGACATGGGTTAATATAGTTATTAGCAAGATTTAGCTCCTTTAACATTGAGAAGTTTTAACTTTAACTAACCAAAGACTTGATAAAGACCAAACATAGAAACTGGTTTTCCGGGACAGATAAAATTTCCTTCTCAAGAGCAAGCCAACAATCCAAGAAACCTTGCCTTTTTAACAGACAGCAAAGCAGAATTTTAATCTTATACCAGTGTACTTTTAAAATCTATTTATTTTAACCTTTGTCTGTCCTGAACATACATAAAATTCCTTTCCAAAAGTTCCCTTCACAAGCCTTCTACAGCTTTTCGTTGCATTCGGATTTTGTCCCAAGCCATTTCTCTCCAGTCAGTCCCATTTAAGGACAAAATTACTTTCTTTTACCTTCAACAAAAGTGTATTTTTATTCTTTACAACTTTCTTACCTATCTCCTACTTTTCTATGTACAGAGTTACTTTTCTTATTCCTGTCAGTCTTAGAAACCTTAGTCTCCAGTGAAAACTAGCTAGTCACCAATTGTGAACGGTTACACCAGAATTCTTTAGACAGCAAATGCATGAAAGCACAAAGCATGTTTTTTCCAACAGATTTAAAAATCCTTAGTTTTTCTTTGCAATAAGAAGTCAAAAGCACAAACCTATGTTCATCAATCAATGCTTTAGTATTTTATCCTATCTGGAAAAGACCTAGATGTTCAATGAATTCAATCCCATTTATCACGCAAGCAAAACTAAAGTTTCAGGTTATCAATGACTTTGAAAGCTATCTTAACAATTACCCATGACAACTTGGAGATAGAATTAATTATTACTTTAAGTCATCTTTTTGTTAACAAATTGCAGAGATAACGCGAGCTTATTTGAACTTCAGCAAACCTAGACAGAATAGAAGTTATATATTTAATGCATAACTCTAAAGACAGGTCCATCTTAATTAAACCAATGAACTTAGATTAGTCTAAATACCAAATTATGTTCCACCTGGGTTCATTTAAAAGTCAACCAACTTCAAGGCACTGAGGATAGTATTATAACCAGTTATGCAGGCCACACCCTAACGCCCTTGCAGAAACAGGAGGAGGAGAAGGGGAAGGCAGAGAGGTCAGGTGCCCCCAGGAAGGCTGGAGGCAGATAAAAATCCAGAGGGCAGAGAAAGAGGTCTTCCGGTCCTAAAGCCTGTCATCTCAGACAGATGAGCAGACACAGTGTTTTGGGTTTTTGTCCCCCACCCCCACCCCCCGCCCAGCCCAACAAGTGGAATTAGACAGTCCAAGTCAGTCCAGAGAAGACAGGGAGCTTCCTGAAAGAAAGGGAGTTTCGGCAGCTACTTGGGAATGTTCCTTAAAGTCCCGTAGACTAATCACAGTTAGTTCCAATTATTGTAACCATTATCCCAGAGAATGAATGAGGGAGAGGCCCCCACATCTATTAGGAGGAAGAACAGTGTGAGAGAGAGGGTCAGCATTCCCTTCATCAGGGATGGCCTGTTTCCTCCTATAACCTGAGTTCCATCTGGAGAGGAGATTAGACTCTACTCCCTTCCTGATTGTCTTCCTGCCGCTCTAGGCAGCAGCACCGAGAGAATGGGTTTGAGCGGGTAAGTCTGTTTCTCATGTTTATGCTCATTGCTCCAGTCCATTCCTGTTTTATCATCATCCCTGGTATCACCAGGCATCAGGGTCCCAACCCGGTCCAAAAGTTGCCAGGGCTAAGTGAACTTTTCTGGTATTAACCTTTCTCTTTCTCCTTCTTTTCAAATATTTACATTTAAATACCTGCATGGCAGCCTTTCTGGCCCCATGGTGATATGTGTGGCCTTCGTCCGACAATACGAATGTTGGGCATTGCAGCATAGCCATTCTGGACTGCAAATCTGCAATCTCCTTCTCTAGTCTTACTTCTTCCTGACACTTAGCCCTACTCCCTGTGGCACAGCGATAGGCTGTTAATAAGCACCATCCCCCACGCTCCAGGAAAGCCACATGGTCCTTACCAGCAACAGACTGGAGTGCCGCCGTAACCTGCGGAGGTTTAAATGATTTTAGTTTCGTTCCCCCATTGTTCACATAACCCTGCTCTCTCTAACCATTCTTTTGCTAAAGAACAAAACCGTGGGTCTTCCCAGCTGAGAATTTCCATGTGCCGGTTTGAGTTTCCTTGTGGAAACAGAAATGGTGTCTCGTGCATCCTGCCAACTTTGCCAATTTTGTTCTGAATAAATGTAGTTCCTGATCGCTGCACTTTCTGTTTCATAGAGGAAGGCTTTATTAATTATAAGAAAGAGGGAATATAAGGAATTAAGTGATTATAGTAAACACAGAGAGGGAGAGAAGTAGACGAACAAAGAAGGGTTAATACTGTCGCAGGATTCTTTACCTCAAAACCTGGGGTTCATGTCTCCGCACTTCAAAGAATGAAGAGGTGGACACAGAAAAAAATGAGCAGCAGACAAAAGTTTATTAGAGTAGAAGATCAGAAATTAAGAATAGTATTGATGGGGTTTTGGAGTGGTGGGGGTTCAGAGCTGATGGCCAAGAAAGAATTCTTGAAGACATCTTTGGTGCACAAAAGGTGACTTTATTAAAGCATGGGGACAGGACCGGTGGGCAGAAAGAGCTGCATTAGGGTTGTGAAGAGTGATTGGTTTTATACTATGGAGTTGGGGGAGGTAAAGTCAAGAGGAAGTTTCTTAAAGGAATTTCCATATGCTAAAGACTCACAGATTACTGGAGGCCTAGCTATTGTCAAGCTAAGGTTGTTATTCCTGTCTAGCAAAGCATTAACATTAAGACAGTAGGGAGTTCCTGGACATCAGGCTATTGATAAGATTGTCTTTTTCTTGTAAATGTACTAAGATATTTGTAAACTGATGGAGACTCTATCAGTTTAATCACTTGTTTTCTGTCCTTTCCTTTGTTCTTGGGCAGCCAGGAGTGCCTGAGGAATAGCACGCATCTCACCTTGAGTGGGGGGTGTGCCAGCTTGGGCCTGGCCCTCAGCTTGCCTTGTGCTCCCTCATCAGTATGAAAGCCCTCTTTGCTGAGAGGGGGCATTCGAAGGTGAATGCCTGAGACAATAGGCAAGGGTCTTTGTTTGATAAAGTTCTGCTCGACCCGCTTTGTTCCTTCTCAAGTTGTAGCCTTACTGGCCGGATAACTCTAGGTGCTGGGTTGTCCGTTCCTGATTGGCTCCACTCCATTGTGTGAGGAGTCAGACTATGGTCACATTGTCCCTCATATGATGTAAGTTTTATGGTTTACTTATTTTAGTTAGGTATTTTGATGGTCAAATTCCTGAGAGGAACCTGAGGAGAGTAGGTGGTGTTTTACATTCTTAAGAGGAGCCCT